>NW_015626394.1:370241-392533 GCF_001515625.1 Sinocyclocheilus rhinocerous
AAATCACTTTAATAATGTTAACTTAACTGACTGCTTCACTTCCACTTTAAGGCTTTATAGCTCTAATGTAGAGTCTGTTCCAAAAGGTTCCTATTTTTTGGCCAAATACTAAGGAAGCTTTCAATGAACTATTTATATATATATATATATATATATTTTTTTTTTTTTTTGAACTCACTCGCAAGATGAGTCGGATGGCTGCCACTCCGGATGTGGCTATAACTTTGGCGCTGTTGGGCACCAAGTTGAGCAGCGTAGGCATGATGCTTTCAGCCCCGTGATCAAATTTATTCCCCAGCACTGAAGACAGATGCCTGAGAGAGAGCAAAACCCACCAATCAACAAAACATGAATATAAGTATACGTTAACTTTGGGTCTAGATGGAAATGAATCAAATTTGTGTGACATTAAGGCATGGGACTTGTTTAGATATCCATCAAGTGGCTGCACTTTAGCAGAAGAGCTGTCCTGTACGCTCCAGTCAGCTCGGTTCCACTTCATTAGAAACACATTAAGACCCAGAATAATTAAAGACCCATACTGAGCCATGCTCAATCACGGAGACCCGCACAACAGCTTCATTTGCCCCTTTAAATAGCACTTTTTAAAGCTGTATCCCAATGATATTTGAGATAAAACATGAAGCGGAATATGATGAAATACCTATAAGACTGGATTTGTGAAAAATTGGCCTGCTGCTGAAGTGTGACTTTGATCAATGAACATCTAAAGGTGGCATCCCACTAGCTGACTCTAAACAAGTCGATTTTGGTAGTCGATGTCACACTTTTAACACTATATTAAATAAACATCCTAACAGAGACTGGAAGAAAAATGGTAGGAAAGAATGGCTTCATACCCTAATGTGATACAGGCTTCTCGAACCACTTGGGACCGAAGATCTTTAGCCGACAACTTGAAGGCACCTTCTAAAAGCCGGAGATGTTGAAGGAAACCCTCGTGTTCGGTTGCACCAGCCAGAAGCAGCGACCGCACTTTCTTCAGCTAAATACATGATATAAGAGTTCCTTCAGTGCCTCGCTGAAGACACATTCTTCAAGTAGGAGTGCGCACAATGTCGACAAAAGTATCAGTGAAACTGATCAGGAATAACTTACAGCAGTGACACGGTGTTCCCAGTCTTGCTTGTCATCTGACAGAATTTCACGGATCTTATTCATGGAGTCCTCCAACTCCTTACTGGAATATATCTGAAAACGAACAGCATATTTATTTCTTGCATCATGTGTTTAAATGCAAGGAGTCCATGATAAATAGCATGATCTTTTCAATTAAAGATGCATTACCTGCACTGCAGGTACATCTTCAAAAGTCTTGATAAAATCCTCTACATCCACAGCTCCTGCACTGACACTGTCCTTCCCTGAGGAATTACAATCACAAAATTTCAAAAAAGATTTAGTAGTCAGTGCCAATACTGGTGAAATTTTACAATTCTCAATTTTTATACTAAATAATTTGTTTTTAACAAATCTATTGTAAAATTTAAGACCATTGATTTTAAATAATAATAGATTAATATTAGCACTTATTATTATAAATATTAACCAAGCAAATCAAACAATGGCATGTAGTCTTTCAGTATTTCTCAATTAAGTAAATATTGCTTGAAGCTTTTTATGTAATTATGTATAAAAAATAAGGCTGGATTTATCGCAAAATATTATTACAATTTAAAATTACTATTTCATATATTTTAAAATGTATTTTATTCCTGTGATGGCAAAGCTGAATTTTCAGCAGCCATTACTTCAGTCTTAAGTGTCTGTCACATGATCATTCAGAAATCATTCTAATATGCTGATTTGATGCTCAAGAAACAGTTCTTATTATTAATGTTTTTTTAGGATTGTTTAATGAATAAAAAGTTCCAAATAACAGATTTATTTGAAATAGAATTATTTTGTAACATCATAAATGTCATTGTCATTTTGATCAATTTAATGCATCCTTGCTGATTAAGTATTCATTTAAAATATTCAATTATTTAGAAAAAAAAAAAAAACTTACTATAATATGTGTGTGTGTGTGTGTGTGTGTGTCTGCTATTTAAATCTGCAATATGCCTCTTTCCCAGGCAAAAAAAATCTGTATTTATCTCCACTCATTTCTCAACGTCTCTTTTGCTTTTTTTCAGCTACAAGCTTTTCAATAGATAATCTCTCTGTGAACAATTACATTTCTCCTTGTCAACATGTTGATGTGCAGTGTTTATGAATGTCTATAGTGTGGTCTCAGTGGTCTTCTGGGGCTGAGCTGTAGCAGCTGTGGTCTTACCTGGAGCCCTGGATCCAGAGGCAGAACTGGGTCGTCTCATTGAGCCCATGCTGCCCCCTCTCCTGCTGTTGGAGAAGACCTTAGAAGAGGAAGAGGAGGAGGACCTGCCCCCATCCACAGACTCCTCGTCATCAAAGTTCTTATCTATAGGGGACACAAGCAACACTGATCAATTAATCTAATATTTTCTCTGTACTGTCATGGTTGTCTGAATAACTAGTTTGACTTAAGGAATCACTGTCTCCCTGATCGGACGTTTCTTAGGCCATGTTCAGATGGTATCACAAATGTATCAGATGGTAACACAATTGTCAAGCTGATTTATCTTATCCGGAAGAGCAAACAAGAACACCACAGGAAACACTCTCATCCTGAGAGCACATGGAAAGGCTCACATTTACTTTTCCCAATATCTCGCTGGGCCAACATTTCCATAATATCCATCACCAATTACCACTAATTTGTCACATCGATGATCATAACCTCATGCCAACCTGCATGTTTTGATTATAATAATTCCCCATTTCATACCAAAAATGTGGAATGAAGACCAAGGCTTTTCTTCATACTACAAATCTAAACCAAAGACTCTTTTGGTGTTTAAACATTGCAGCAACTATTCTGTAGTGATGTCTAAAGCAAGCTATTATTGTGAAATTCATAGATTAATCTACTGTAAGGGACTCTGGAAGTCAAAAATGAGCGGACAATCACACATTCCAGCAGTCTGAGAGGAAGGGGGTGGCACACCAATCTTTCTGAACAGGAAGGAGCTACAGGATGAATCTATTCTGCTGCCTGATTCTTGCAGAGTACTAGTGCTGTCCTACACATTTTTTTATATAACAAGCTTATACACAATTTATTTTAATATTTTTTGCCATTTCATGCCCTTATACTGGATAGGACAGTATAGAGACCAGACAGGAAAGCACAGGGTGGAGAGAGGGAAAAGGGATCGGCAAAGGACCTAAAGTCAGGAATGGAACTCGGGTCACCAGAGGCGTGGCGCACCATATGTTGACACCCATAAGGCTATCAACTCCGTCAGCTTATACACATAATTAACAAGTCATTTATTCACACTGAACTTGAAAAAAAAAATCTAAATGAAATAAATATATATATATATGCAGCACATATTATGCAATTCTGCCCTGTTTTGAAAGAAAAATAAAATGTACATTTCATGACATTTCTAGTGTTCACTTACTTGACAAGCAATATGTGATTGGGAGTTCATGTGTACAATGATTAAATCAAATAATCACAATGAGGCGATTACATAATAATCCTGACAAGCCTACAGAGCACCACAAACCAACCAGTCAAAGCAAATCAATGCAGTCAGAGCAAGGGAAGAAATATTTCAATTGATATTTTTGTTCCAAGCAGACTCTAGTCTCTAGACTTTAATAAACACACACACAACAGAAAGACAAAATATGCAAAACATCACCTACAGTACTATCAAATGTGTTGCATTGTGACTCTCTTAATGGAGAGAAAAAAGGAAAAATAAGATAAATCTGGATTATTTTTGTCAAAAAGCTATTTATAGTAATGCACTTATAATGGAAGCCAATAACAGCCAATGGGCCATGTTTTAAAAGCAAAAATGTGCAGCTTATATTTTTGCTAAAGCACTTATATATGTTGAAGGTAAGTAACAATTCAAAATCATTGTCTGTAGTTATCAACAGCACAATATGCAAAAAATATTTTGCAGCCCAGAATATTCCTTTAAGGAGATGTATTCAAAAGAAGAGACATTACACAGTCCTGAGCATTAACTGAGATAAATGCATTACATAGAAGATGTTCCCATATTAGACCATTTAAGGCTATGGCAAGCAATTTCAAAAATATATGCAAGATGCCAGCTCAGGTCCCACTCAAACTCCTAAAGAATGCCAAACTCAGAAAACCTGCACTGTCTACAATATCCTTATATGTAGGGCTGTCCTCGACTAAGGATTTTTCTGGTCGACTAGTAGTCATTCATTTTAAGCATTAGTCGACTAATTGCACGTTTATTAGTAAACCATTTAAATCATTATAATGAGCCTTTAATTGCCTACATAGCCTAATAAGCACTCAAGCACACGCATAAAACTTGCTACAGCACACCGGCAGAAGTAATAATTATGAATGTGTCAGGAAAAAAACAGTAAGGAGACTGCATTTACATTTTAATATTTTGATAAACTAATGCTTTCTTTGTTCTCGGTTTAAGAGATGAAGTCGGTGACACTGACTCATCATCTCCGCAGTAGTGATGCGCCTGTATGCATGTTTCATACTGGACTGGATGACTTCGCCTGTGGAGTGTTTTTTTTTTCTGTGACTAAGCGACTAATAAAATTTTGGTCGACCAAGCCTCTTCTGGTATTGCATAATCGGAGAATATTTGTTTTCCATTTGGATCGGTTCATTTGAAAGTAGACATTTCACTCTCTATAGATATATTTTTATGTCTGTAAGGTAAAGATATACACAGTGTTTCGCGCTCAAGTTTACAGACCGAGACGGCAGAAAGCGCATCCTGTTTGCTTTCATTATTTCACAAAAGCGCGTTTTGTTTTTATTGTGAGAGCACACAAATAAACGTAGAGTCTTTACAGATTCAAAAGATGTATTACTCTTATCTGTATGACCAAAAATGACCAGTATTTTAAGAGCAAGTGAGCGCACAGGCGCCTCCATCTGTCCTGCAGTGAGCCTTCGCCTGTGGAGTGTTTTTTTTTTCTGTGACTAAGCGACTAATAAAATTTTGGTCGACCAAGCCTCTTCTGGTCGACTAACGATTAGCCGACTATTAGGGGGCAGCCCTACTTATATGACAATTCCAGTTACCTGGTGATACACGTCTTAATAAATTACATCTCGACAGGAATGCCTTTGTTTTTGTGCTCCTGTTTTACTATGGCACAGAATCCTCTTTTATGTGCCTCCCCCATAATCCTGTCAAAATATTTTCATGATTTAAAAATACTTTAAATTTAAATGTAAATTCAACCATTGGGTTGATGGCTACGGGTGCAACAGATGTGTCAAACCAATGCACATGCATGCAAAAGGAAATAAGCATGTTGGAGGCCATTTCCCAGCATTCAGCTGAGATATGTCATTCAGAGAGAGCCAATGTAGGTGAAGGAATGCATACGCAGTCCGTTCTAGTTAAACCCGCTGGAATGTCTGCTGAGAGGTATGCTGACTGCTGAAAAATACAGCCCAATATCATTGGTGGGTGGTAGGGACAACAGAACATATGTATGTGTGTAAAACATCCGTAGACAGCAGCCCACAATATGCCCACAAAAGACATCTTTCATAAGACACCATGTGGGCAGATAGCTATTGACAGTCAAAAAATGGCACAAAGGCATCATTCACGATCCTCTGATATCAAACTATCAGTTTTAGCTGGAGTTCAAGCAGCAAGTTCAATGTTTCATTTCAGTTAGTGATAACAATTTTCTTTGATTTGAGATTCAAAAGAAGCAGGCAGCCACTGGCTCAACAACATGCTCCGTAACTCGCTTAATTGGCCTAGAAAATCAAATGGTTCATCATAAAACTGCTGTGCAAATCAATCTAACAGCGAGCTCTTATTCAATTGAATAGGAACGTCTCCCTTGGAGCAGAAATGGCTAATCTGAATTGGATATTTTTTTCTGTTTTATACCGCCTGAAGATTGTGAAAAGCACTTGAAGATCAAAGTGGCAACCTGTCAAAAGAAATATGAAAGGCCTGGCAATACCTTACCAGCATTGGTTCTAACAGCACTGCCCTAACACACACAAACTTGCTGAAGTTTAAAATCGGCATGAAATGGAAATTCGCCTTACTTTCTTCACCCAAAGATCTTATTGATCTTACTGTGAAAGATTCATCCATGCATGTGTTGCAAAAAAAAAAAAAGAGAGAGGGAGAGCTTGTAATATTTAATTAAAATTAGGGATGCACCGATACCGATACTGGTATCGGTATCGGGCCCGATACTGAGCTCATGAACTCGTACTCGTACTCTTTAAAATGCCCCGATACCAAACGCCGATACCACACAGCATGTGATGAGCGCCATATTCAGACAAAGAAACACCCACAACAGAACAACAGACAGCAGAATGGAGTTAAGGATGTCTACTACGAAGTATATGTATGCAATGAATATAACGTTAAACATTCAGTATTAACGCCTGTATGTGCGCGGGCTGATCAACAAAGCACGCTGAGTGCATTGAGCGTGCGGCGGCGCAGATGCGCGAGCTTGTCGAGTGAATATACCTTTCTCACAGACATCACTGGAAAGTTTGTAGTTCGGGCGGATATGTAAAAAACAAGTAAGTAAAACAATGCGCAAGTTACTTAACGGTAGGGAGACAGAGCGAGAGAGAGAGAGAGATAGAGACCGAGAGAGAGAGAGAGCACGCACTTCTGTTGTGTGATCTTTGATGTTCACTCACTTAGCACACGCATCATTTGGATTAAAACTAAATCGTAAAAATAAGACCATTTATAGGGGCATTCACTATAAACATCATTTATTTTCAACCTTAGGCATACACGACTTTCTAGCGAAAGTGAATCTAGCAGCCTGTGTGAAATGCGCTAGGCTGTACTACTGTCCTCTCATTCCGAGTACTGGAAAAAGTGGTATCGGTGCATCCCTAATTAAAATGTCATAACTTAAACTTCCAGACTTCTCTCTGATGACGTATGCAATCATTTAGTCTGCTTGGCATTCTGCTAAACTTCTAGGATAAATTAAAGTATGTCCTACAGGTTTTATAATAATATGAGGGTGAGCAAACAACAGAATTTAAATTTTTTGGTGGACTATAACTATCCATAGTCACCATTTACTATAACAGTACTATTTGTAGGTAACACCATACATCTGTACAATGTACATAGTTCTCGATTCTCCAACTGAACCAATACAGCAAATAAGCCTCTTTCAATAATAGTTCTTCACAGAGCTAAAACTGACCACAAAATATGGATTTATTCAGCAGGGAAGTGTGGAGATGGTGTTATTTATTTACTCCTGGTGCTCTCAGAAGTGAGTAATGTCCTTTCAAGAGGACAAACCTCTGGAACGGGCCTTAATCTCCTTGCCACTCAAGTTTTGAGTTTGAGAGATGTGTCATTTCAGCCGGAGAAGGGAAGGAGGATATAATCTTTTCTGCATGACCTGCCAACTTTGAACGAAGTGCATCCCCAGCTCCTAACTCAGATTTTTCACATGCGACAGAAGACAAACTATGTTTTAATCCAGAAACAATGTTGTTTGTTTACCACAGGAACATGGGATGCTTACAGACCTGTGAAATCATCCGTCAAAAATCAGTGTTTACCTTCACAGCCACAGTACCTGCCACTGTGTCAAGCGACAACTTTCTTTAGCTGCTGATTGGACTGAGACGATGACACAGCATAACATGTCGCAGTGACTTTGAGCATGTCAAGACAAAAAAGCTCAGAACCCAAGCGACATGTTTATATAACAGTGCTGTAGGGCATAAACACACACACACACACACCGATCCATTAATCTCTCAAACTGTACTGCTGGATCCAATATAAAGTGTATAATGTATATAAAAAAGATAAACTGGTAGTCTCAATCCCTCATTCACCTCTACCTTTCTGATCACTTCCTGCAGTGTGTCCTGATATAAAAACAGAGTGTCCTAGACAGCACTACTACACGAAGGCATGTGACTCATAACCTGTTCTCACAGGTGCCAGCCGCATTATATTGACATTGCACATTGCAAAAGTTAACAACAAATGGTTAGAGCAGTGCACTTTGCTAAAGGTGAAGGATTATGTTTATGTAAAGTAAACATGAAATCAGTTTACTTTTATAAAGATTTCTGGTTTTATTCCAAAGACAAAAATAAAAATGTCTTCATTAATGTAATAACTTCCTCTGCAATGGCTTTATTTTTTGGCTAGTGTCACAAAGGCAGAGAAAAATAATGTTAAACACAACCAAATTGTTTTTTGAGCATTGTTTAAGGCTAATGTTGTAGGTAAAAATGCAATGCTTATGGTGTGAGATGATTAAACAAAATATATATATATAGTGAGACACGATGCAACATCCATAGACATGCATCTGATGCACAGGCCAATATTAAAAAAAGCACAAATAGAATAGCACAAAGTCACTCCTAAAATACTAGAGATGAGCAAAAGAGCAAATTCACATCCATAATGCAGTTATATTTATAGAATTCAATGCAACAAAAACCAATGAGACAAATTAATAAAGTAACACTGCAGAAACACATAAAATTAAACCAATTTAAGTGTGAGATGTCTTCGATAAATGTCACAAGTCTAGTTTATAACACATCTAAATCCATGACAATCTGAGAGATTAGAGGTTTTATTTTTCCAAAACGACAACATCTATAAATGGATACACTGCATTTCCATGTCAAAATGCTTTGAAATCCAGCTAAAGAGACCGTAAAAACGGGCGAAGCAAAAACACGAATATTTAAATCTCAGAAGCGTTACCATCTGTAAACACGAAAACACAGATAAACATGCCGTCCCCGTGACAGAACAGCAGATTGGAGGTTTAAGGACTTCAGAACTTATTTTATTCGTCCCTGACATTAAAGCCGCCATTCCATTCCAATCCTTACCTTCTCCGGTTGTCATAGAGCAAGTGTCTCTTCAATTCACACAGAGACTGCAAATACAACAAAGCTCCAGCTTTTTTTTACAGTCTCTCTCTTGGGTCTCCGCCTCTCCTTCCCTTTCCCTTCCTGCTGCTGTGGTCTTGTGACTTTACCAAAGACAAAAGCCACCCAACTCTTTTAAATAAAGGACGTAGAAAGCATTTCCCTGTAAAGAATGAATGTAATGTACAAACAGTGTATCTGGGGCCATTTACTTGTCCTTTAATTTGCTACCCCTTCATCTTTTTTGAGTTTATGTTCACAGGACTTGAATCATCTTTCTTACACCAACTAAAATCCTGAAACAGGAAAGAGACTCTGGATACTCTGGCCCTCACACAAACAGATTTACACAATATATTAGCAGTGCAAATGAAAGACATTTCCTATTATATAATGCTATTAATATTTGTGCAGAGACAGCGCTTATTAAAAAAGGTGCTGTGCTGCAATTGCTGCATCTACAAGCTTTCAATTTCAGCTTTCAGTTATGTTGCACAACACGCGTTAAAGGTATAGTTCACCTTCAGTTGCTGGTCCCCATTTACTTCCATAGAATGGGAAAAAAAACACTTTGCAAGTCAATGGGGACAACTGAAGGTGAACTATCCCTTTAAGTCAGCTTTCAGTTCTGTCAGACAAACGCATTAAGACAGCTTTCAGTAACTATAGTCTGTCGCACAGACACGTGTTAAGTCAGCTTTCAGTCACTATATAGTCTGTCGCACAGACACGTGTTAAGTCAGCTTTCACTCACTATATAGTCTGTCGCACAGACACGTGTTAAGTCAGCATTCACTCTGTCCACAGTTCGGTGGCAGACGCTGCTCTCCCTGATTGATCTTAGAATTGAACAAACTACGTCACTGTGTTGGTTTCAGGTTTGTTTGTTTCAAGAAATTGAAACAATGCAACCACAATGATAATGTGTTAAGGGCCATGTTGAGGAGATTCTCCTGATTTCAAATCCAGGCATTTCAGAAGGGTAGAAAAGAATCATTCATATCTTAAACTGGGTAGTTAGATTTGAGTTCTGAAACTTGCAGTGTGTTGTTATTGTAGAGTAGTCTCTCATGTGTAAATATATAGGACTTTTTGATTCTCCATTTTATGGCCCCTTTAATAAAAACAAAGAAAAGCATGTAATCGATAGCTGTAAAGTAAGTGAATTAGGCAATCTTGCTTAAACGAAGGGTTGCAAAAATGAGTACACTCTTAATTAAATTCAACAAACGTTTTCCTCCATAACTTTAGGTATACTATTCTGACCCTTCTTTGCACTGCGTGCACAAGTTCACAACAAATTCTGCACAGACACGTGTTAAGTCAGCTTTCAGTCACTATATAATCTGTCGCACAGACACGTGTTAAGTCAGCTTTCAGTCACTATACAGTCTGCTGCACAGACACGTGTTAAGTCAGTTTTCAGTCACTATATAGTCTGTCGCACAGACACGTGTTAAGTAAATCAGCTTTCAGTCACTATATAGTCTGTCGCACAGACACGTGTTAAGTCAGCTAGCTTTCAGTCACTATATAGTCTGTCGCACAGACGTGTTAAGTCAGCTTTCAGTCTGTCGCACAGACACTTCGCTTTAATCGCTTCTACATCGGAGCCAGACACAAAAATTGAAAGTGTCGCACAGATACTCGCTAAGATATCCTTCTAGTTCATGAAAGAATTTTGTTCACCACACGAATTTCACTTCAGATTCAGTTTCGTGATCTTATACTCACAATTCACCGCATTGACCAGTATAAGCGGCTTGATTTGGAAGTGACATCAGAACAATTCAGTCGAGATCAGCCCTCCCTTCATGAAGGAGTGTGACATCAGTAAGATCAAGCATCTTCATCACATCTGTATATACTTCACTCCATTCATCTGAACGTGTCTTCATAAGCTAAGCTAAGTTTTCCTTTTATGCTCATGCTTAAAAGTTAACAGGTTATTGGCAACGTGCTTGTTACCAAGTCATTATTGGAACATATACCGTTTAACACAAAATTGTGTTTATCATTGGAACGTTTTCGTTGTTTGACTAAGCTAGTTTTAGGAAACGTGCTGTTGATCGAAGTTTTTGAATATTATTGGAAACATACCTGATGCTCAAGCTTGGTTATTGCCAATACACTTAATCAGTTCTACAGGGGTGCTTGAGGGTGCCAAGCACACTAATGCTAGTGTGATGATATTTTATGCTAGCACATCTATAATCAGTCCTTCAATGTTTGCAGTTAAGGAGACAACGATCTTCAAGTAAGCTAACCATTATTCTCCATTATTGACCTTTATACTCCACCGTTATACTCCACCGTTATACTCCATTTGACCGTTATACTCCACCGTTATACTCATTTCACCGTTATACTCCAATTGAGCATCATTCTCCCCTCTCATGGACTATTAAATTTTCGCCTAATGTACATCAATTTTAATAGCCTCACCAACTGTCTTACCAGAGAACAGCATTCCCGATTATAATTGAAATATGCTATCTCCGCTGTGCTGAGACAAGAGAGCATCCACAAAAGTTGCTGTGCTCCCTGATTGATCTTAGAATTAACATACTACGTCATTGTGTTGGGGGTTTCAAACCTCAGTGAGGTTTGTTTGTGGACAGCTCAGAACCTGAACACTTCAGAGCAAAGCCTGCCGCCAAAATAATATTCAGGAACTCTACAATAATCTTAGTCAACAGAGTGGTCCTAACTGAACTCTAGTTTGAGTGACGAATAAAGCTCAAATGTAGTTCAGGCAGACTACGGCGTGACAGCCAGCATCAGCTGGGTAACTCCTCCCACTACAATTAAATAAGATATAAAAGTTCATCCGTACTCACACTTGCCTTAGTCTGTCGCACAGACATGCGCTTACCCTCCTCCATCCCCAACTCCTCCTTTTACAGGCACATGATCACTTAGCGTCTTGTCCACGGAAATCATCCATCAGCTAATCGTTGCTTAATCTGGTCCAGTCTTATGGCGCTTTTCCACTGCGTGGTATGACTCGGCTCGGCACGGCTCAGTACCGTACGGCACGGCTCGGCTCGGTTTGCGTTTCCACTGCAGTTTAGTATCGCTTTAGAGTGGGCGGGATTATTCACATGTCATTATAGTTGCCCGGCTCCGCACCGCAAGTCTTCACGAGCGCATCTGTCAGTATGGATGAGGCTTGACGCACGCGCGCAACCTGTGTCGATTCGCGCCTGGCTCCGCGTTTAAAACGAATGTAAATTCAGTCTAACTGCTTGCTAATTTCACTTGGATGAAATGAAACATTCAGCACATTTTCCACTTGTTCTTAAAATCCCAAATACTTAAAATGAATAAATCAGCCTATGTAACATATGTAATACTTTAATAATTGACTTAAGAAACACAGTTCTTTATTTATAAAAAATAAACAAATATTTTCTGTGAAATTCAGTAATTAAGTTAATTCTGTAAAAGTAGTTATACCATTATAATCTTGCCTGCTGAAAAACAACAACAATAGAACCCCTCCTAAAACACAAAAAAATTTATGGATTTCAGGGTTATAATGGGAATTTGTTTGGTTTTAATGTAAACTATAATGGTGTCTATTTGATGGATTCTATTGGTGGGATGTAATCTGGCAGATGGCAACCAATAGAACAACAGTAATTCCTATTGGAATAATGCCCAAAACAAAAAGGAATTTTGTAATGGTTTAATGGAAACTATAAGAATTTCTGTGATAGTTTCTATTGTTTTTTTCAGCAGGGTAATGATACCCATACTGTGCTGCACAGTGCACATTATTGACAATATTGAGCTGAAGCTTGACTTTGCTAATTTAAAATCGCAAATCGCAATCACAATATCTGTCAAAAAGAAATCGCAATTTGATATTTTCCCCCAAATCGCACAGCCCTAGTGGAAAACCCCCCAAAAGTGAACCGTACCAAGCCGTACCATGCAGTGGAAAAGCGCCATTATTTACAGACCTGTATCACTTCTGCATGGAATTTTATATTATAGAAAGAAAACTTCTGGTAATCAGACAGAAACCAACATTACTTGGAAATCTCTGATTAAGGCTTCTCATCACAGTGTATCTAAATCAGTGTCTGCCAAAAGCACACTCATACCAGGGGTTATCATTTGTAAAACTCTCACGGTTCCAATATGGCAGCAACAAGTTTCATGACAAATTACTTTATATGGAGCAGCATGAACCAAGGATCACATCAAAGCTTTTAAATTTCAAAATCAGCATGATATTATTCCATTAAATAAATCGAAATTCAGAAAAAGATGACAAAGTAAGTCCCTTTGAATCTAAAGTCAGACAAACACACAAAGTGATCTTCTCAAAGCACTACAGCATACAACGTGAAGAGTATCGCTCGCTCACTGTCTCTCCCTCTCTGTCAGGTGTAATTCTAAAGCTGACCCTCACCCTAAAAATTATGATAGATTCATGTTTTATCTCAATATATTACCTCTGCCTGATTTCACTGACAGTTCAACCAGATTTACAAAGAAAGTCGAAGAGACGATCACCCAAATAAATAGACATTTCATTATTAGTAAAATGACAAAAAAATCCTTATACCACAGATGCTGTTTTCAACCACCCACTGAAATGCAAAATGAGCCCAAATCCTGCAATATAATCTGCACAGGGTCGCAGGGGAGAACAGGAGGAAGAGGTGGAGGAGAGGGGGACTCAGACCTCACTAATTCTGTATTTCAAACAAACACGCTTCATAGACTCTAACACTTACAGATCTGCAACTGTCGTGCCAAAACCTTCCTGATACATAAAGCCTGATCAAAAATGCCTTTTAGGCTATCATAGTGTACCTGATCAGGTCAATACAGTCATTCTTAAACAGTACTTATAATATTCCAATAATATAGTACATTATATATCATACAGTTTGTGTGGGTATTATTGACCATACCGTATTTTTTTTTCTGTTGTGATGCTTAAAGTAATAATTAACAAATACCCTAGGACAGGGTTTGCCAAACTGAGGTTCATGAGTTAATTAAAAGCTAATGATTAATTGAATCATAAAAATGTAAAATTAAAATAAATAAATAATCTTTTAATCTCATTTAATAATAACAAAAAAAAAGATTAAATATTTTATTTGTTTATCTGAATGTCATGTGACCATTAACTGTAATCAGAGAACTGTAAACATGCAAATGCGTTGTTGAAATATTAACTTACAATTTCAGGAAGTACTTCAAGTCAGTATTTAGAACGAACAGGTTCAGCTGACCAAAAAAAGTCTGGGAATCCCTGCCCTAGGACATCATTATAAGATGCAAAGAGAAAATAGTTCCAAAACCTTGTGAGCTGCCTATGTAGACAGCATTTTAAGGCATTACAAGCATGCTTTCGACATGAAAGGTAGTTAGATACCTTCTACTATATTAAAGTAGCATCACATGTATCCTATACAGAAAAGGAAATCCCATAATGCACCGTGATAAGCTCAGTGAATAAAATTCATCCAAGATGGTGGATGATGCAAGAGAAATGTTGATAACAAATATAATTCCTCAATCCCCAAAAGCATAGATTAAAATAGCAGTTCAATCTAATTAAAAAAATGTTCAACTAGGTGTCTACGTAAAGTGAAACAAATGGGTCACTTTTGAGGTTAGGATGATGTAGGGAGTGGAACTAGGTTTTGGAAGACAGCCAGGATAAACATCCAAGCTATGATGTTTAAAAGTCTGTTTGGACATTTGAATTCTTGGAATTTCTAAACATATAGATCCTACCTGAACCTGAGGAGAGGATCATGTTCCCAGATCTTTGGACTTCATCAAATTTGCTGAAAATTACATTCAACCTGTAAAAAAACAAAAACAAGAATAAATTAATCTAAAGTTAAAGATCGCTCAGTTACAGAAAAACAATATCTAGACCTTCAGAGCAGTAACTCTGGAAATGTGACCCCTGGTGTACACAAAACAATCCTCAGAAACAGGTGTTGCAAATCTAACAAAAAAGGCTCTCAGCAAGCAGGGTAAATGTCTATGAAATGGAAATACCTTTCATTCGGTCACTCCCTTTGTCCTGAGATACCACCTGACCACACTACACTACTATTTAACAAACGCTTAGACTATTAGCTATGGACATAATGACACGATGACCTAACTCAAACTATGGACACAACAGGCAGTAAAGTACTTGGTTGCTTAACATGTCGGTAGGCGGTCTAAATGTGCGGTTAAAGGCCAGAACAAGCTACAATGAGGACCAGACTATTTGCCGTTAGCCATAAGTCTGGCTGAGCGAGACTGGTTGTGATGTAACAGTTGATGTGTCACATTACAGCATGGATGGTTTTGTGATCCTGTCAGTGCAATGCAAGCTTTGCACCAACTATATCTGATGCCAAAGCAGATCTGCAAATCCAAAGGTAAGTGTAATCCATGTCAGGGCTCGACAATAAGGACTGCCCGATGGCCCGGGGCCAGCGTGAAAGACATTTGGGACAGTAGACGGGTTTGTCACTTGCCCGATCGGGCCACTGCAGCGTCGTCACGACTTATCAGTTGCATGTGTTTTTAAGACTTGTTAATATAAAAATTCAAGCGATTAAAAAGCATTTGGGCGTGAAAGACAACTACATTCAGTACTCGCGCGTTGTGTTCTGTGTGAACAGCGCGCGCAGACAGCCACGTGAGCCGCCTGAACGGGCAAATACATACAAAAGTATGTCAAAATACCCGCCCTGGCAAGTAACTTTGTAGCTTTAACAATGATTAATTTATATTGAATTTATACACTGGAGTATGTTACAGATGCACTGGACATTTTTTGTTTTATTTCAGACTATCTTCTGTTCCGTGCTTGCACACAAACTGCACTGCAATAATTTTCCAATGGCCATTTGTGTGGAAATATTACGTTATTATTATACTTAGTCTGTAAACGGGCGTTAAACGGGCCAGAGTTGCTTGCTACGGACACAAAGAGGAGAAAATACTGTAGCAGGCAGAACAAGATCACTGTTCACGATGCGCGAAATATAGGAAGAAAATCCAAATATTGAATTTTATATGAATGTGTTTCTGAGGGGAACGGAACTGACTGTTTTCAGAAATGGCGTTTTCTTTTAATTTCGTCTCCGTATGATGCATTTAAATTAGTGTTAATGGTTAATACGCGCAGCGCTGCTGTGTTTACAGCTGTAACCAAGGAAACGCGTAGCATAATTTCACAAAGCTAAAGTCAGGTTATTCTGTTTTTGCTTCAGATTTTGAAATTATACAGTCTAATATAAATCAAACATTGCACTTTTTTTTCAATTCATGATTAAAATGCAAGAAAGATCAAGGTGCAACACAGAGTGAAGAATATGCAAATGTTATTTTATATGTGATTTTTCAATTCCTGTACCTGAACATCTACAAACATAAAAACCTAAAGCATCATTTCATTTCTATTTTTTGTGCTATAGGCCTATATTTAATTGTGCTATTACTTGTAATATGTTATATATTTGTTCTTATTTACTGGCTGTCACTTGTCTTTAATGTTTAAACTTTATATTTATTTTTGGCTAGTGATTTTTGCTGTGGTATCGAAATTGAAATAGAGAATTACAAAATTTAATTGGTATCTAAAATATTGGTGTCATATAAGCTTATTTATTAGAATACAAGATAACAGATCAAAAACAATGATATCAGCAACTATTTTATTTTGTGTGGCAGGGCCAGGGAAAATGTTGGCAGGGCAAGTAAAAATTTGAACCACTGGCCCGACTGGCCAGTAGAAAAAAATCCTTAGCGTTGATCCCTGCATGTGCAAAGAGGTTAGCCAATCATAACAGAGGAAATTAACAGGTCTTAAAGGTATAGCAGCAAAAAAAATCTTCTTTAAAGGACAAAGAGATAGTTGTGTACAACAATACTGTTATTCAATGAAAGAAACATCGTAAGAGGATCAAAGGAAAAAATAATTATTTTAATTATAGAATGCCTCTTCAATGAAGCAATAATTTTCGAAACATTTAAGCATCCTCAAATGACAGCAAATCACTTGGAGAACATCTGAAACTGAACCATGTACCGCTGTTCCCTGAAACTCCTCCCACTGCATATTCACAAAGCTGAGGATGTTTTCTTTCTGTAAAACCCTCCGAGAATCCTTCATCCTTTACATCCCTCTCAGAAGATTGTCTAAACGAGTCAGAGGCAGATCCCCAGAGCCCTGAGCATCAAAGCCAATTCATCGTCATGTTCTCAGCTCCCTGAGGGGATTCTGCCATGCTGAATCTGGATGGGCTACCACATTTCTCTGCCTTACAGTGTGGCAGAGAATAATTTTAGGTCATAAATAGGGCTGAGTGATAAAATGAATACTCAAAATTTGCATTTATGATATTGTGAATATTGTGATGATGTTAATGTTCAAAGCTGTAACTGGCAAAGTCATTAAATTCTAACTAGGACAAGTAAGTAAAGCCTTGTAATATTTATGGTTAAGAGGATGTTGTTTCCTACAATCATGCTGTTAGGATTTCATTTTAAATGAGGGCATCCCTGCTGACAACCACTGACAAATGCAAACATTTAATCCTACAAGTCCATCATTTCTGCTTTATCAAGTGCAACACAACAGAATTTTGAATTGCAAATGAGACGGGATGCCTTTTCTGCAGTTTGAGAAATGGGAAATGCTTTTTGCTAAACCCTTATGCACTATAGTGTTCAAAAGAGCTTTCTTTCTCTATTCAAACTGACTGTGTGCCTCTAAATTAAGCTGTGAAGATTTGAATTTTACAGATACATCCATGCCAGTCCGTGAAAAAATAGCAGTGCTGAAAAACTGTCAGGCTGTCAGTGTGCTTAAGACTCAAACTGGATATTGAACATTTGGAAAATTAAAACTTAGTTGTGCACACTTAATTTATGATAAATATGAGCTTTAGAGAGAAATAAACGAGGGTTCAATACTTTCATAGATCCCTCCAAGGCCCATTTTAATTGTGTGGTTATCATTTATAGTAACAGGATTTGGTCTAGTCCCAAAGAATTTGGGTACAGATGCACATGAAGCCAACTGAGATGGCAGCATGGAAATTATATTAATCTAATAAATCAAATATAATGAGTACAGCCCTCGGAAGTGGAAATGAATTAGCATTAGCTTAAAATATTTTCATATGACCCAAATGATTGTATTAATAAGATCTGGTGAATTAACTCAAAAATACTGGAGCTGCAGTACACATACAGTACTTGAGCCTTGATGCTCACAAACGAGTTGCCGGTTTGTCGTTGTGTCCGAAGTCACAGCAAACTGTTTTCCCCAGGCATGTTCCAATTGAGCCTGCCCTCAAAAGTCTTAAAACTATAACCACTGAGAAGATCAGAGAAACAGATGCCTGCATGGGTCCTGAAGACATGCACAGATTTTAAGTGGGAGGGACTCCTAACAGATGTTACAACCAAATTCAGACCACAAGCAAATGCTGGCATGCCTTCCTCCTCTCCATGCACTCAACTCTTGCTGTGCAGTATCATGGTTGGACGCTTTTTTTTTGTAGGATCAAACCAATAGAGCAAAACATCTGAGACTGGCGCTATGAATTCCACACTTTTCTGAATTCTAAATCACCAAATCAGGAGGTTTAAGCTTAATTACATATTAGGCGGTGTGCTCTGAGCACATAATATTAGCTGCTAAAAGCATATTAGTCTCAAGTTAGAGGGCAGAGTCAGATTCTGGGTCCGGAGGAAAATTAAGACCTAATGACCTGTATGAATAGCCACTTTAGCCTCTTAAGGGAATAAGAATCATTACAGTACTAACAGAGACTGGTTCATGAATGTTTTCACTCTGTTTAGAAACACTTACTAATGGGGAAAACCAGCTGTCTAGATTTATCAATGCCTGATAGAAGTAAATGAACACACGCAGCGAATACCTAGAGGGAAAAAAGACCTTCAAAACATCCAGATGAGTCCAAAATTAGACAAAAATCCACGTGAATTAGAAAAGACCCTGGGAGTGTCCTGAAAACGCTAATATTCTAGATGTAAAGCTGATGCATTGTCTGTGAACTGGTACAAAATTAGGAAAAAGGAAGAGCTTACCTTGATTGAGGCAGTCCTTTTTTGCTAAGGTCAATTCTAACCTTCTCTCCAACATGTCTGTATATTTCCACAAGGCAGTTCATAGCCGCATCCCGAACCTGGGCAGATAATTGGACAACAGTTTCAAAATTTCACTCATTTTAAAATGAGTCTCTAACCTGTGCACTCGTGGAAGCTTTATATGGAAATATTTTTTCCATATTTAATTTTTTTAAATGTAAATGTTTTAGAAGGACAAAAAAAAGCAACTACATTGCTACTTATATGTTTATTCTGAATGCTTTCCACGGCATCTGTTAACAATATTCATTTATATTGTAAAATGTATGTTTATTTAATAAAAACCAATGTACACTGTCATATTTCCATCAACTCCATATCCAAAACCACCAGCAGAGGTCACTATAGCTTTGTGAAATGTTGCTACTTTCATCCACTGTTCTGTAAAAAAAAGCCATGTCACACAGATCAGTTTAATCTTGAATGTTTTAGATAACAACAAATGCGCATACCTGACTTGTGGGGTCTCCCAGTAGATTACATATATGTGGTACAATTTTGCTCAGGGTTAAGCCTTGGGCACCGTATCTGAAAAACATAAGCGATGGTGACAGGGAGGACAGCATTAGTGCATCATGGGGGGTTGTGTTAACTTTGCCAACTTCAGCTTTAATGGTTATCCTTGAAGAATGTGCTGCTTCGTTTTTATTTTCATAGCTTAATATCTCTATTCAGCAGAGAAATTCAACTGCAAGTGGAAATTTTAAACATAAACGTCAGTGTAAGTTGTGTTTATGATGAATGAAAACTACAATATCCAGACTGAGAGGACAATGGGACTTACGTGTTCAGAGTTGAGATGAGACAGAGACAGACTCCCTCTCTGGTCCGGTTGTTTTTGTGTTTGAAACCCCCCAACATTCGGTCCCATATGTACTGTGAAGACAATCCAAATGTAATACTTTCAATCTAATACAATTAAATGGCAGCTAATCTCATTATGAGACCTCCCGTCAGCCTTTTCATGGAGCGAAGAGTTCAATACATTAACTAAATGAAATCCCGTTTAAAATACCACAAAGGCATCTCGCAAGGGTACTTCTGAGTGGAGCAGGTTGTTCAGATCTTACATTACAAATACCGTTTAGGCTGTCATAATATTTTAACACAAAGACAAAATACAGAGATGTCTGTTTGTGGGCATAATGCACTGTGTTAACACAACAGGACTGCAGTGTTAGCTTTAGAATGGATTGAATGTCCTGGAATTAATATTTAGGCTAAATAAAGACAAATACTACCTGAGGAGTAGCTGACTGCTCCATGACCTTCAGCAGTAATACTTTCAATCTAATACAATTAAATGGCAGCTAATCGCATTATGAGACCTCCCGTCAGCCTTTTCATGGAGCGAAGAGTTCAATACATTAACTAAATGAAATCCCGTTTAAAATACCACAAAGGCATCTCGCAAGGGTACTTCTGAGTGGAGCAGGTTGTTCAGATCTTACATTACAAATACCGTTTAGGCTGTCATAATATTTTAACACAAAGACAAAATACAGAGATGTCTGTTTGTGGGCATAATGCACTGTGTTAACACAACAGGACTGCAGTGTTAGCTTTAGAATGGATTGAATGTCCTGGAATTAATATTTAGGCTAAATAAAGACAAATACTACCTGAGGAGTAGCTGACTGCTCCATGACCTTCAGCAGCAGGGTTTGATCTTGGTCTCTGACTTGATCTTTGGCATCGCCTAACCGATCTATCAAGCTGGGTAAAACTGGGGATGGAGAGAACAAAGATTAGATATTAGGGATGTGCAAAACTATTTTCATTACTGATTAGTCAACTAGATGGAAGCTTCGAATCATTTGAGACTGAAGACCTTCAGATTATGTAATAACAGTGACAGCCTTGAAATTCACTGATGAATGCAGTGAATTTGTTACAAAAGCAGTGTTAGATGACTGCAGCAGTGATGCTTTAAACCAGATGAATTTTAAGAAGCAACTTCTCAGAGGGTTTCAGTGTATGCTGACAGTTCCAGCATTTAAAGCATAACACTCTGTCAGCAAACTCAAACCTTCTGCAGGAAGTTGTATCTCTTCATTTGTCCCCTTTCAAGCACCACTGCTTAAAAAGTGATAAAAAAAAATCTTTAAAAAATGTTCTTCAGATAAACTGTAACATGAAAATGAAGTGTCATACAACGATCCTTATTTCTTGTGGTAATAAAATCTGACAGAGATTTTTTTTTTACACATAAGATAAGATATTAATATTCCTACCTGTACCAACTTGGGGCCGAAATCGGTCCTGTAATCTCGTCACTAAGGCAGAAAGCAGGTCCATTCCCAACAAAGCCAACTGAAGGTGAAAAAAAAATAAATAAATGAAACGGAGACAAAAAAAAAAAAGTGTATTATATGTGTGCATTTTTATTCGATTTAAATGTGTGTATTGTTACAATACACAAAATCTTTAATTAGCTTTAAAAATCTTTAAGTAACTGTACACTGTCATTGTCAATTCAAAGTAGGCTATTACAAAGAACAAAGTAAGAAGGTACAATTAATGAAATGGCCGCCCCTCCCCCAAACTGAATGAGCAGAGCTGAGGATTATGGGTAACAAATAGGGCATCCGAGTCTGAACAAGCAACGCAATGGACTATGGATAACAGACAAATTTCATCTGATTCCAAAATAACATATTACAAGTATGAATACTAGTACTAGAAATACTACACATTCACATACTACTTAAGATTAGTGCTGGGCGGTGTGACCAAAAATGTACATCATGGTATTTTTCAAAATTATACCGGTTTCACGGTACATGATGGTATTTTTTTTTCATGCATGACCGGGTGTTAACCATATTTTCTACTGATTGAGAGAGGAAATACTGAAGTATATTGACTTAGAATGCCCTATTTTACTGTCATGATGAGTGAATATTGTCAAAAAATACCACACTAAATAGTGACTAAACACGACCCCTTTTAAATGTTAACCAGGAGTCACTCTCACTTATAATCGCGGCATCGTCTGATAAAATCAACATGCATCTAACACTAAAGAGCGGCTATGTGGTTGCTTTGGAGCAACTGAACCATAGTTAAGGTTTATCCAAAAAAGTCGCTAGGTTTGTCAGTATGAATATTCTATGGAAAAAAG
>NW_015626394.1:392581-415348 GCF_001515625.1 Sinocyclocheilus rhinocerous
AACAAAAATAAACACTGGTATTCGGTATGAACCGGTATACCGCCCAGCACTACTTAAGATTAGTATGCTTATGTTACTCCAAACGAGTAGTGCAAAGGATTATGGGTAAATCCCTAACATCTTATTTATTTTCTCCTTTCTCAGCCTTTTTTGACATTGCAGCCACAGTAGTTCCTTTCCAGTAAAGTTCATTACACATATTTAAACAAATTTCACTTCAATGGTCAACAATTTGGTCTCTCTTTTATTCCAACCATCACGAGAAGATCGGCACAAAACAAACATACTGCAAATGCTCCGCCCAACCACTTAACTTTCCTTGTCATGGGGTTGAGGACTGTTCAATGAGCGTATAGTGAGAGCAGGCCTGCTAACACCATATCAACACAAATGCATCACCTGACTTCTTAAAGTCAGATAATGGTGCAATTTTTGGAAACCCTTAAATAAGGTAAATGATAATTGTAAATCTTCACAAACAAAGTAATTTTCAATAAAGACTGGGACTACGGTAACCTACCAGCAATGTAAGTGTTTTTTTTAATATATATTTGTATGAGTACATTACAATATAAATTTATTAGAACGAGTACATTATTATTTATGGGCTTAAAAACAAGATGCAAACAATCATAATATTGTACCTGGTTAGGAGTGCACAATGTAAACATGAAACATATGCCATTACCTATATTGTACTGTGGTACAGTTATGGAGGCCCTTCATAATGCAGAGGTCAACTGCCTG
This sequence comes from Sinocyclocheilus rhinocerous, assembly GCF_001515625.1. Classification (NCBI taxonomy): domain Eukaryota; kingdom Metazoa; phylum Chordata; class Actinopteri; order Cypriniformes; family Cyprinidae; genus Sinocyclocheilus; species Sinocyclocheilus rhinocerous. The sequence continues at coordinate 393,329 of NW_015626394.1, forward strand.
CTCTGCCAATAGTTAGAAATGGCACTATAGTATGCAGTGTTTAATAAACAGCTGTTTTTCAGTGCTGGAGAATTTCAGTGCAGTCCTGTATCGTGATACGTATCGTATCGTGACTTTGCTGGTGATACACAGCCCTATTATCAACACAATCGCATCACCTGACTTCTAGAAGGCAGATAATGGTGCAATTTTTGGAAATCCTCACGTTTAAAGTTAATCTCCTGTCATTTGTTTAATCCTGCCCTCTTGATTTATTTTACATATGTATTTAAGCAGCTGGGTTTGACTCTAATATATCTACTATAACATAGTCCTGATCCTTTGTTCTCACCAATACAGAAAATGGCTAATTATGCTGGTGACACCCAGGACTGAGACACAGATAAACCACATCAGCTGAGGAGAGTATTAAATGCCTTAGAGGAGGTGCAAAAAAGGCAAGTCGTATCATGAGGCACTGGGTAGCACACAGCTGATTTCTTTGCTGTCCTCCTTAATGCACACATTCTCACAGATGGGAACAGATTTAGCCATTTTCTACTATATATACACCATTAAAAAATTTGGGGTCAGTAAGTCATTTTTTAAAATATATTAATACTTTTATTCAGCAAGGATGCATTAAATTGATCAAACGTGACAGTAAAAGCATTTTTAATCTTACAAAAGGTTTCTATTTCAAATCAGTGCTGTTCTTTTGAACTTTCTATTCATCATTGAATCCTGCAAAAATGTATCACGGTGGCAACTGTTTTCAAAATAATAATAATAATGATAATAATAAGAAGAAATGTTTCTTGATCACCAAATCGGCATATCAGAATGATTTCTGAAGGATCACATGGCACTGAAGACTGGAGTAATGGCTGCTGAAAATTCAGCTGTGTCATCACAAGAATAAATTACATTTTATTAAAATAGAAAACAGTAGAAAACAAAACTGTAATAATATTTCACAATATTAATGTTTTTTTCTGTATTTTTCATCAAAGAGTTGTAAGCCCGCCTCCTCCCTATGTGCAATCCAAACCATCTTCTCACCAGCAACCTCCTGCTTCAGACCATCTTAGGCTGCCAAATTTAAACATACACTATCCCGCTATTTATATCTCTCCTATCCACCACAGTCAAAGAAAAGAGTCAAGGACTATTGTTCTCCTTTCTGAGCTTTTGTTTCATCTCTCTGTGCTTTTTTTTGCTTCATTCCTTCCTCTGTTTCCTTGTTAATGGCTGATAGGAAATACACAGGAGCGTGATCGATCATTCCAGCTTCTGCTCCAGGCTCAAATCAATACCAAAATAAACTATTACATAAGTCTATGCAGACTCCGTCACACCTGGCTAGACAAACGGTGAATAGCAGGAGAGAGGAGGCATGTAGCTGTCAGAACACACTAACGAGACAGATCTGTTTCATGGATATGTGCTCATTCCCCTGGTTTCGTCGTCTTCAACAATTCATACCACCTTGCTAATCAGTCCAACAGCGCCTGTACATCCCTCACTAAGACAGTGGAGCTCAACCTTTTTTAGTGCATGGCCCATTTTAAAAGGGGTCATTGTCATGAGGAATCAGATTTTTCTTTATAGTAAATTGCAATTAAAGAAATTAAAAAAAATTCCAAAACGGAGCTTTTCAGTCAGAGGGTCAAATAAATGATCATGTATCATTAAATTAACTGTTTCATCTACTTAAAAAAAAAAACACAGAATGTTACAGACAACAAATTACATTTTTATTTCACTGGTCAACTTTATTATTATTGACTTTTCTTTTTAGTATCTTGCACCCTGAAAGCCCTGTTATGAAAGCAAAAACTCATTCTGCATGAATGTCTAACTTGGATCAATAATTGTTTCCTATGAAAACAAAGGTTCTGAATCATCAAGTTCACCTTTACATCTGGTTTGTTATAGCCTACATTTCCTGCAATATTTTAAGCCCAAGACAAACTGCATTTTTTTATACACCTCCGTTAAGATTTGGGGCCAGTTAGATTTTTAAACGTTTTTGGTCTCTTATGCTCACCAAGACTGCATTTATTTTATCAAATATACAGTAAGAAAAAGTTATTTGTGAAATGTTACAACTCAAAACATCTGTTCTTCCATTTAAATATATTTTAAAATGCAATTTACTCCTGTGATGGCAAAGCTGAATTTTCAGCAGCCATTACACAAATTTTCAGCGTCATGTGAGCCTTAAAAAATAATTCCAATATGCTGATTTGGTGCTCAAGAAACATTGCTCATTAGTATCAATACTGAAAACAGTTGTGACATGTTTTTCAGGATTCTTTTAATAGAAACTTCAAAAGCACATCATTTATTTGAAATGGAAATCTTTTGTATCATTCTAAATGTCTTTACTGTAATTTTAGATCAATTGAATGCATCCTTGCTGAATAAAAATATTGATTTCTATCCCCAAAAAAGAACATACAGAAACTAGAACTATAAAAATGATGCTATAAAAAAGGGGAAAACCCCACAAATAAGATCCAACTCTATATGCAAACCCAAGGTGGAAAACCTCTGCACTATGATTTCTTTGGTGGTATGTTACCAGGATCATTACAGATTGATGTAGCTGGTAAAATAAGCTTGATCCTCACAGGAACAGAGTCCTCATTAGGCCTGTCCAAATGGGAGGACATTATCCAGGCCAGTGAGACTGCAGGACTAAGTGATCTGCAGGGCACAGGGTGTACACTGCCTGTTAAGGAAACCAGTGTTCAAACTGAAATACTACTGAAGACAATGCTGAAAGATTGTATGTAAAAAAATTATTAAATAAATAACACGGTGTAAGTCTAACAAAGGTCTTTCCAGTCAGCATGCGTTGCTAAAGCTATCAGGTCTCTCATTTGCATAAAGCTGAACTCTAGTTAACTTTGTTTCATTGCCAACAACCACTATTAATCATTATGTCAACCCAAAATTTTTTTTATAGTTTTGCTTCTACGCTGGTTTGCTCATTGGTGCCAGCTTTGTGAGAATTCTCTGTGATTTTCCATGAGTCAAGGAAGAACAGCTGGAATGAAGTCAACAGGCCCAGACATGGATGCAAGAAATCAACATAGGCCCACTCTCCATGTGCTGGGCCATTATTATTATCATACCTGCAACCGCACCACCACCAAGATTAAGTAATGGCCATACACTCTACATTAGCCTTGTATTTGGGAGGATTGTGAGTTCAAAGGATTTTTATTAAATAAGCTGGTCTCAGGTCAGCGCTTGAGGGAGATTCAAGGCCATCTGTAATATAAGACTAATGTTGCACCACAGCTGTTCTTAAGTAGTACAGTGGCACCCTGAGTCACCGGTAAAAAGGGCCTGAGGGACGTCAGGAGTGGCTAAATGGAGTCTGAATAGAGAAAACGCCTACGATACTGCAGTCACACCACAGCAGCACAGCACAAGAAGCACCGATACTGAGCAACACTCGCATCACCAGACGCTTTCCCTGCCTGAATTTCTCTTGAGAAACGCCTGAAATGAGATGTCTTCTCATCCTACAAAATAAGTGCCTCCCACTTCACTATTCACTGGCTCTTCCATCACTGCACGGTCATGTTCTCTGAAATGAGATCATGTTTCGCTGCTCACAAGAGTCCTTACGATTAATGTGAAACTCCAAAAAGGACCCAAAAAACACCATAAAAATAACCATAAAAGAAGTCCATTCAAAGTGCATGTAAAACAGTGAAATAAAAGTCATTATTCACTGAACTACCATTTAAAACTAAAATTAGTTAATAGGCTAATTCAGGAGTTAAAACAGGAGTTCATGAGAGAACTGCAAGTGGTTCGTAAGTTGATGTAATGCAAATAATTAATTGAATCATAAAAAAAAATTTTTACACAATTTTTTCCTTTGAATTTTCTACATTTTTATTTTAAAAGTACAATTTATTATTACAAAAGTGATATATCTTCATTTTTTAATAATTAGTTATAATAATATTATTGTAAATAAAATACAAAAAAATCAAATGTAAATAATATAAAATATAATACTAATACAAAATTTTTTTGTTATTATTTTTATTATACTGTAAAGACCTTATGTAACCACATCCCTTTTCAGCACTGCGCTGATTGTCTTCTGTCTTCCGGTTTATATTTCCACAGCATGAAGGTAAGATCTTACAGATTTATGAATGAACCAATCATTTTAAAATTTCCCCGGTCTACTGACATTTTTGTTCATGATAACTTCTGTTAACTCTACAATAAGTACATCCACTTCACCAGTTAATTACTCTTTGACAGCAATTTCACAGAATATTTCAAAAAAAGTTTGGGAATTACTGGGTTCCATGTAGGGCTGGGCCGATAAACGATATCATATCGAATCGCGATAAAATTTATGTCGATAACGATGATAAGCTCTGGACATTTTTACTCGATATGGATTGATCCAAGAGCCACATAGCAGAAATATGCGACAACAACCAATCAGCGTGCACGTGCACGTCACAGTACAGAGTCCATTTCCTACCGCACTTTGCGAAGCAAACTCGACACGACGACGACGACAAAAAAAAATAAATAAATGAGTGGAAGCGGCGACGAAAGTGAAACTAACCTCGAGTTATTATCCAAAGATTATGAAATTGTGGACAAAAAAGGTAGCACGAATTCCGTTATATGGAAGTGGCAATTGATTTCACAGGATTTAAGGCTATCACCAACTTGCGTGTGGTTGTGTGCGGTAAAGGCAGAGATAAATAAATAAATGATCGTATAGCCCTGGGGAGTATGAGAGACCAGAGAATCCAAAGAGCCATGGGTGTGTGCAAAAAAGTGGTCAGTGCTTTTTCCTTCTCATGGAAAAAGAAACGAGAACTAGCGGTCACTCAAGAGGAGCTCAAGCTGCCAAAGCACAAGTTGATCACAGAATCACCCACCAGGTGGGGGTCACGCCATGCCATTATAGCACGAGTGCTAGAGCAGGAGAAGGCCGTTGCAAAAGTTTTATCAGCTGATAAAAAAACAAGGCACTTGGCTCCCTCATGGCAGGACATTGACGTAAATTTTTAAGGCCAAATGTGTAATCTTTTTTTTTTTTTTAATAAACTATACTTTTAAAGTGTAATTTAATGAACCCTCTAATTTTTGTGGCTTCAGTCACTTCAGGGATTTTGGACATTTACTCTCATTTACCATCTTTTGTCACAACTTTTATTTTTAAATTTATTTTAGTAAGTTGTTTAAATTTTTAAGGCCAAATGTGTAATCTTTTTTTTTTTTTTAATAAACTATACTTTTAAAGTGTAATTTAATGAACCCTCTAATTTTTGTGGCTTCAGTCATTGTTGGGATACTCTTTTAAAGCTGGAAGCATTAACAACTTATATCGAAATATATATCGTTATCGTTCAATATGGGAAAAATTTATCGAGATTACATTTTTGCCATATCGCCCAGCCCTAGTTCCATGTGAGTTGTTGGACCAACACTAGCATATCTAGGCTAATAGAAGGTATTGGCTAGGTAAGGGAGTGCAAGTTTTCAGAATACAATGGTGGACTAAAAGCACATCAGGGGAGCTGTTAAGATCTTCAGAAAGCTCATGGGACCGATTACTGCAGGCATGATCTCTATCAAAACAACATGCACAAGCCACGAGGAACTAAACAATCTACTCTACATCAAACCAAAAATCACAGCAACATAAGAACTATGGAACTTGTTTACTGGGCTGAAAAGTTACACAAGAAATACAGAACCAACAAGCTACAGAACAATAACAGCGAGCTAATTAAAATGTCAAATTAGAGCGAGGCATCGCTCAAAGAACAAAAAAACCTCACTGTCCTTTCTGTGACCTTTGTGACCCCTATTAAACCGCATCCATATTTAAACGTGCATGAATTTGAGAGAGCTTATCAGCGCTGCCCTGATCCCAACCCCATCACCTTCCTCTTTATGTAAGAGGGAGAACACACAGCACTGTCCACACTAGGGCTGCAACTAACGATTATTTTGATAATCGATTAGTTGGCCGATTATTTTTTCGGTTAATCGATTAATCGGATCTTCTTCTTTCTTTCTTTTTGGACAAAAAACACTTCCACACATACTGTCCTCACAGACATTACTGTGGTTCACTGGGCTGCAGAACTGTCTACGGGCTATTTAAAAACTTTTAGGCAGTGTGCTGGAGACAACAGCTCTCATATATGAACAGCACTGCACACAATATCCTATGTGAAATGATAAAACAAACAACAAAAACAATCTCATTACTTGTTAGTGCAATAAATGTTGCTGTGTTTCTCTAAAGCTTTTCAAATTAACCAGCCCTGCAGCGCACTAAACAGCTTGTGGATCTTGATAATGGCGTCACTAAGAAACTGTCCTCCTAAAACAGCACATTTTCAGAGAAAACAAAAACAACTTGTGAAGAAACACCCTGAGGGAAAGAAGAAATGTTCATTTCTGAATATTAACCCTTTACAAAAAAGTACTATGGTAGTACCACGGGACAGTGACTGTATTAGATGATACACCGATAGCTTGGTACTAAATATTTATATTAGCTGTACATGGTATTTACACATTGGTCCAAAGTATTTAAAAGAAGACAATGGTAAAATCCTGTTACTTTTTTTTTGGTTTGTTAATTTGGTTTGAAATTATGAATGACAGACATTCATATTTTGCTGTTTCTAAATTTAGATATTCCACCTAAATTATATTTAACATCTTCTATTCTTCAGGAAATCTCAATGCATTATAAATGTTGTGGTAAATCCATTTTACTCACATTCAAGACGATCACTTTGAATTTTTTTGTGCGTTTTATTTTTCATTTATTTTGACAAAATAGTGCAGAATTTGAATATTGGCACAACATTAAAATAATTATCAGCTTATTGGTATTGGGCAGAACTGTAGTGCAACCCTACAAATCAGTCAATGTTGCTGTGCAAGCAGACTGACAAAAGCCACTGAAAGTCAAGCAGTATCGACGGGGTCTGACTAGGGCTGGACAATAATTCAATATCAATATGTATCGCGATATAATTTTTTTCAATAACGGTGATATGATTTTAAAACACATTTCTGATATTACGATATACATTACCAGTGTTTCCCATACATTGATTTATTTGTGGCGTTTGACTTTGTTGAATAAACATGAGCACTGCACGTTTCAAAATCAAAAAATGTCGCGGGTGTTTTATATAAATGTATCTGTGAAGGGAACCGACTGTCTTCAATATCGTGATATAAATTTTGGCCATATCGTCCAGCCCTAGGTCTGACTATGACAACCCGAGCATTTCCTTTTTCCTCACAATAGAATGCCACACAAGCCTACACTTAGAGGTCAGAGGAAACTTTCCAACTGCTTGGAATATACACTCAAGAAGTGAAGCGGGTGCCATCTTGACACAGTGAGAAAGGAATGTGGACAATCCTTGCCAACAAAACGGAAACCTTAGAAAGGCAGAACAACTACAGCTGATATCCAGCAAAGAGCATTTCCTCTTATCAAACACACACATGCGACTTTTACGACAGTAGGTGCTGACCAGTGCAGGAAATCTGAAGTCAGCTGAGTGTGCATGAGTGTAGTGTGTGTGTCAAAGACAACTTTCTCTAATCCATCAAGTTGCTGGGGTGTCCAAAGCCAGTGTGTGGTCCAAACAAGTCACAATTAAGGGTCGACCGATTATCGGCCTGGCCGATTATCAACGCCAATATTAAGCATTTTTATGATTATCGGTATCGGTCATTTTCAAAACCGATTTGCCAATAAAATTATTAAATTTTTAAACACGCTATCTGGCTCTGATGCAGCCTGTCAGAACCCACCACTCTGTGGTCTAAAGCAATCTCCGCCCACCGCCCATCTGATTTGTTGGGAGTCACGAGTCCGACCAATCAGCGTGGAAGGCTAAAGGCCTTGGAAAGGAAAGTTTTGCACTCTCACACTAAAAGCGCTTGCTAACTGGAGCTGCATCAGTGATCACGCATCAGTTGTCTCTCTAAGGCAGCAGCAGACGTTGCTGAAGTTGCAATAAATCACAATCCACTACACTGAAGTCGCAAAACACCTCAATATTATCTATTTATGGTTTCCACGATGGGTAAAACGCGGACGGAATCGCGGAGTCTAGTCATATAAAATGGAATGTACTGTATAACGCGGAATGTCACGGAATTTGTCAAAGTTTGGATGAATTAATCAAAAGTAGGTCAGTACACTTAAATCGCCTCTCGCTATGGACTAGTATATGTAAATATTAAGCCGCAAAAAGACTATTTAAATATGAATCCTGCATGTTCTGCGTGTCTCTGTGTATGTAAATGGCACAGACACGCGGTTTTGTTTACTACACACATACTGAAGTGCGTGACGCTCTCTGTGTTTTCAGCATCTGCCGTCTCACTAAATGAGGACATAAATACATGAACAACATCTCCAGAACTGCTCTGAGAGTTACTTCATGAGCATTTGACCGTTTCATTTGAGTAAAACTAGCATCATATCATATACATAGGCTACCTCATGGCAACCCGTCAAAATAAAAGTTTGGTTTAGCTACTACTACTACGATTACTACTACAACAATTATTACAACTTTTGTTTAAAATAATAATCACACAATACTCTATTTCTTCCATGTTTTAATTTTAATAGTCAACCCCTTTGTTTGCCAAAAATTGAGTTTAACTCTCATTTGATTAAAAGATCAATTAAATTAATGTTTTATGCCTTCATTTGCACTGCACTGTAAATTAAAACTAATGGAAATTACTGTCACATAGGCCAAGATTAAGATACTGTCACGTAGGCTAAGATTAGGATGACAAAAATTTTGACATTTTAAAAGGCTTTTGAACCAAGTTTGCCTAAAATAGGCTATTAGTGTTATGGTTTCATTAAAATAGTTGCGGTCTTCTTAACAACTTCTACAATGGAGCTATGAAGACAATTAAATTATTTACACTTATTATATACATTGTGCTTTTTTAAGTTAATCAATTGATGTGCATTAGATGATGAATTGAACAGTCACCTCTTGTAGGTTATGATTTAGTCATCAGAAAAGAATCAATGAAGAATTATGAGAGGTTATGCTATTACTAGGGATTTGTGCGACGACTAATTTGACTGAAGTTTAAACGAAAGTTTTGTACCTGACTAGTCGACTAGTCTAAAAGCAAGAAACCCCCAAAAGATGGTAAGAAAAAAAAAACCTCTGTGCGTGCATGTAGCATATGGTCTGAGGTAAAAATTTAGTTTCCGCCCAGATAAACTTTTAATAATAATGTATTATTTTTCAAACGTTTTATTTTAACTTGTTATTTAAAATGTTTTAAAGTACAGTATTCATAGGCTTAATCATGAAGCATACAGTGGCCCCACTTTTAACTCTCTCTTTATATTACCCTTATTGCAGATGAATGCACAGAGGAAGACAAGGGTAATTAGTACAACCAACACCAGGGAAGGCAGTTTTTGTCAGAACCCTTGTTATTCTTAATTTTGACATTAATTGTAATTTTTACACCAGACATATATATCGGTTCAAAAAATATCGGTTATCGGTCTACTTGGTCTGTAATAATCGGTATCGGCATAGGCCCTTAAAAAACACGTATCGGTCAACCCCTAGTCACAATATTGGTAAAAATGCAAGACATGAATGTAAGCATGACTCATTTTTAGATTGACTCTCTAAATCAGCGGTCTCCAACCTTTTTTACACCACGGATCGGTTACGTTTGGAAAGTATTCTCGCGGACTGGCTGGACAGTGGGGGATATATATATATATATATATATTAGGGTATTATAATAGCATTATATAGTGGTTCAACGCATTATATTGTGGTTTTTTTTTTGAGTCACAGATCGGACTATTTTTTCTGATAAGCAAGAAAAAAATTATTTAAAGCACAGAGAATGACAATGCCGTGATGGGTTTTTGACAGGCTAATTTTATGTGTATGTATACGCAACTCTGTATTTCCGTGCTGTCTGAAACACGTCTCTATGCTTGTGCGCGCTTTGATTGTGTGCGAGAACAGTGCGTGAGTAACGAATTGAGCTCTCTTTCGTTTCTTCTTCTTGTGGTTTAAAATTGCTTGTACGTGTAAATTGGCAAATTAATCTGCGAATCATGTGCGTGCTGAACGGTAGGGTCTCATCCATACGTATTACGGATCAACTGCGAACCTTTTAACTCCTAATATGTGACAGATCAGACTCAGAGCAATCTTTCATTTACTTATTTAACATGAAATTGTCTAATTGCTAATCCATATCAATCACATACAAAGAAAATACAGAATAATTAGAACAATCATTAACATAAATAAATAACAGAGTGTCATATCTACACATTTTTCCCAGAACATTTTTGCGACCCGGTAGCAATTCTTCCACAGCCCGGTAGTGGGTCGCGACCCAGTGGTTGGGGACCTCTGCTCTACATAACACAACCTAGAATACTCCAGCAGTTAGAGCGAGGGTGGAGCAAAAGACTGTGTGTAAAGCATAGACAAGCAGCATATGTGTAAATGACAAATAGATAAACATCTGTCTAAACACTCTCACACTTGCAAGAAGGGAGTGAAACTAGACAAACAACATAAAGGCCAAACTAAAAGATATAATGCTTATACACAAAAACATACATATACATAACCTACCATTCAAAAGTTTGGGCCCAGTACGATTTTTTGTTGTTGTTTTTGACCAAACAAAAAAAAATTCTGCAATTATTCAATTGATCAAGTGTTTTTTAATAAACACTCTTTTTTGATTTTCCTATTCAAAGAATCCTGCAAACCGTAATTTTAGAGTCAGTTTTTCTTTTTGGTAAGAAATTGATGCATTAAATAATAGTAAAGACATCATTAGAACCAGACTGAAAAACATATGTGCACCCCTGACAACAAATGTTTTTTTAGCATCAAATCAGCATTTCAGAATAATTTCTGAAGGATCATGTGACACTGAAGACTGGAGTAATGGCTGCTAAAAATTCAGCTTTGCCACCACAGGAATATTTTAATTTTTTTATTAAAATGGAAAACGTGTCTTTTAAATTGTAATAATATTATCAATATTACTGTTTTTACTGTATTTCTGAATAAATAAATGCAACCTTGGTGAGCATAAGAGACATAAAAACATTAAAGAATCTTCTAATTTACTGCTACTAAAAAGACGCTGTTGGTGCATTTCAACTGAAGGCAGATCCATGGCCTGGATTACTGTATGCTGTCCGAGGCAACCATGGGAAAATCAGGTTCAAACAGGACTAACATACTAATGCATGAGCTGCACTCTAAAATAAAACATAAAGGACAGTAGCAAACAGCTTAACAGTCAGGTGACCTTGGCACAAGCCAAGATTCTGCTACAAACAGCAGCTAAAAAAGGGAAGAATTACTATTAACAAAAAGACAGAACTCAGGAGACTGTAGTTGACACTGTGTGGCAGTGGAAGTGTTTTGGTCATTCGTGCTGTTGAAGGGCAGCTGAATTAACAGCTCAAGACATGCAACAAACAACAAAGACATGCGTTTTGCTCAGAGATCAAATCAGTCATACAGAGGGCTGAACTCTGTACGGGCGTGAAGTTCAGCTCTATTTCCTTCAAAAGCCTGGATGAGCTGATAACACACTGGTTGTCCTGTTGTGATGGAGGTTACTTGCGATACACCCTACTGTGATCATACCTACTATCTCTAGTAGAGGTTGACCGATTAATCGGCACCGATAGTCGATTGCTGGAACTATCAGCAAAAATCCATGCTGATAGTTTTTCCGGGTTGTGTCCGTTGCAAGGACCTCTCAGAGTTGAGAAGGTTTGCTGTCATTATACAGTACAAGAGTGGGCTCTAGAGTCGGAATCACTGACACCACGTGCTGTTTGTTTTGACACGTAATGCTGCGCGCTGCACAGAGCGGGACACTTGAGATGCGCATTTAAAATAGACAATGAAACAGTGTGTATACAGTATACTATATAGTGCATGTTTTCATATCATTACTAAGTAATTAATTTGTTGGCTAGATGCTGCATTAGTGAAGAAAGGAGTATGTTTGCTGTCAAGGCTGAGAGGATGCAAACATTAGTAGCACCTCAAGCAGTTAAAACATTGTGACCAAAACACACGCAAGTCCAACCCAAATGTTTAATGTCAAGACTGTTACCATGTATTTGCATTACTGTATATCCAGCTGGTCACATTAATGCATTTGTTAGTCAGCAAAGTTGCATATTTAAAGCTAGTGACATGAGAAAGCAAACTTATGTTGATTTAGCCTACAGAAATCCTGCCGTGCCACAAAGCATCATTCAAACAGTTTTCCATTAAATTATATTATAGTTGTCCCAAATCGTTGTTAATGCAAAGACTTCTAGGGCTACCCCCTAATAGACGACTAACTGAGAATAGGCTTAGTTGATCAAAATTTTATTAGTCGCAGAAAAAAAAATTGCACAGGAAGTGGCGAAGTCACGTAGTCCGTGACGGACAGATTATTAACAGCTGGTCTATGTGGTATTTACTAGAGCCGGACCGATATATCGTTTTGCCGATATTATCGGCCGATATGAGCCTGTCGCTGATATATCGTATCGGCGAATATGCCGCCGATATGAATTGTTTTTTTTTACAGAACATATAACACAGATAAAGTGCTTGAAATGGTGTAATTACTTAGTTTGTACAGCAGAGCGCGCTCCATTGTTTGCTACTGGCGACCTGGATGAAACGCTTTAAAGCTTAAGTCTATGGAAAACCACTGAAACTTTGAACGGCCATATCTCTGTAAAGGCGCGGCGAATCCGCACCAAATAAATGGAATGCCTTCAGCTCGAGGAACCCTCTCGAACGCGAATCGAGTAGGGATGTAACGATTCACTCAACTCACGATTCGATTCACGATTTTGATTTCACGATTCGATTCACGATTTTTTTAACAAAATGAGTGCACTGATGTCAGACTCATTTTGGATAATAAAGTTTATTGTTAAATTGTTAAATACCCCTCCATTACATATATATATATATATATATATATATATATATATATATATTGTTTATGTATATACTGTATTCTATGTATAGTACCAGTCAAATGTTTGGACACACGAATGGGAACGTGTCCAAACTTTTGACTGGTATTGTACTATAATATACACAAAGAATATCGGCCGATATATCGATATCGACCTTTTTTAAACTCCCTAATATCGGTATCGGCCCCAAAAAAACATATCGGTCGGGCTCTAGTATTTACAGTACATCGGACATCCAAATGTTTGTTTCGTTCATCAACCTCATTTTTGCTCATACAGAGTAATACATCTTTTGAATCTGTAAAAGGTCTACTTTCATTTGTGTGCACTCACAATAACAACAAAACATTGTACTTTTGTCAAATAATGAAAGTAAACAGGGTGCGCTTTCTGCCATCTAGGTCTCTGTGAACTTGAGTATGTCAAAAAAAAAAGAAATAACCGAAACTGTGCTTGCCTCACAGACATGAAAAATATATCTATAGAAAGCAAAATGTCTACTTTTAAATGAACTACTTCAAATGGAAAACAAATATTTTCAGATTATGTAATCCGTATGAAACATGCACGTCCACTGTGGAGATGATGAGTCAGTGTCGTCGACTTCATCACTGCAGCCGAAAATACAGAAAACACTAGTTTACCAATGATTTATTATAATGTTAAGGCAGTGTTCTTGCTGTTTTTTCCCTGACGCATTCATAATCATTACTTCTGCCGGTGTGCTGTGGCAAGTTTTATGTGTCCACTTGACTGTTGATATGAAACGGTAACACTTTACAATAAGAGTCCATTTGTAACATTAACTAAGGTTAATAATAGCTGTAGAAGTATTGTTCCTTGTTAGAGTGTGTTAATTCCAACATTAACTAATACATTTTTAAATTTTACAGTTGCCTCTGTTAACATTAACTATGAACTAACTTTAATGATCAATATATAATTAATATTAATATTTTCATACATTTACAAAGTATGGTTCAGTACTTTTTTTTAGTAAATCACTATTTTAGTTTTTGTTCAGTATCCATTTAAAAAAATTAGCGGTTGATTAATCCGTATCGGCCAGTGTGGTCCAACCTAGTTATAGGTAAAATCCACTATCGGCTAGGCTTGCCGCGATAGACGGTGCTGACGGTGATACCGTTGTTGAGCCGCAACACCAGTTACGTCACTTGCCCACCGCGGCACCAACCCCCACCGTCGTTTTGATTTTTTTTATAGTAATAAAAATAATTTAGTTCAGTAAAAGAACAGACACCGTTTCTTATTTATTTGGTTATATATTCTACATGTTTACTTATTTCCAGCTTTGTATAGGCTACCTAGGGCCTATTTAAACTTTATGTAAGTTATTTGTTATTTTATATTAGACATAGCCTGCCCTATAGCATGGTGTATTTTTATTCGCTTTGTTAATAAAAGTTCTATGTTTTATATATAGGCTAAAGTGAGTTTGACGTTGTATTTTGTTGTTGCATTCAAGCAATTGACGCCGAATTGCCGCTAATTCGAAGGTGAAAGTAAAATGCGCACGGTGCTTTTAAGCTATTTGAAAGCGAAGGAAAGCGAGGAAAAGAGGAAACGCCCCTTCCCCCACAGTGATACCGGTATTATCGGTGTTATCACACGTCGATTAATTGGTGGGAAAATTTCCTCACCGTCACAACCCTACTATCGGCCGACCTCTAATCTTTAGTACTGACAAAGTGCTATTTTTACAACAGTTTAACAAAGCAACTAAATAAGTAAAGGTAGATCTAAAAATGTAATACTTCATTTAAACTTGATCAGTAACAGCAACAGCAGTGTTGTCACAGTACCAAAATTTCAGTAGTCAGTACCAATACAAGTAAAATACAAGTAAAATAATTTAATAATAAATAATAAAATTAGTTTATTAATAATTATGAGCATAATTTAACTAATTATGGAAGTCAATGGGAACCAAAACTGTTTGGATACCAACATTCTTCAAAATATCTTCTTTCATGTTTCACAGAAGAAAGAAAGTCAAACAAGTTTGGAAAAACATTAGTAAATTATGACAGAACTGTCATTTTTGGTGGACTATTCTTTTCAACACAAACAGCCTATTGTTTTTAAGCAATGCATACAACAGTGAAACATTTACAGAATTTGACAGGCAGGCATTCTTGGCACAGACTGCAAATTTTTGTATGATACCTACTATGAAATACTATTTCTTTGGTCTGATCAAGCACGAGTCAATTGGATGAAATGCTAACAGCACAGACAAATGGATGCTTTAATGTTGTGTTTGCCAAGCAGGTCTTGATGATTCAACGTAAGTTTCAGATACTGAAAGCAAACCATTGAAACTCTGCTAGTAGGTTTAGAGTGGCTGTTCAGCACCAACAGACTTCATTAGATGCCTCTTCATAAAGGGAAGCATTAATAGAACATAATTGCAGGAAGAAGACAAGACAGAGTAGAGAGATACAGAATATACAGAAACAAAGAAAAGGCAAAATTAGGAAGAAATCAACAAACAAACTGGATTTCAAAAGGTTTGAAATCTCAGGCAAAAGAACATTTACATAAAATTTGCTGAAACAGAATATAAAACAGCACAGATGGAATCTGCTAAAGCATCCCAATTCTGCAGAAATTTATAGAGCTTTCTGTGTGCACAATTTTTTTATTGACAAAAGTGAATCTCTGGCCCTAACTGGTAACTTCTAGAGTATAGGATGACACTTCATATGACTAAACACTAAGATCAATATAAAGACCAGGATCAATGCTTGAGATCCTTATAACCCTAATTCTACAATTAAATGCATGCACACGTAAAGAAACTAACAGAATAATGCAGCCATTCTCTTGTATTGTATATAAATGCAGGGTCAGATTAAGATGCTTTCCAATTAATAGTCTGACTAATGAACAGCATGCCGTATTTTTAGATGGTTAGTTAGAATGTGCTTTTTAAAAGTTAATGTCAATGTGATAACAAAATTGAAATACACTAGCAAATATGGTGTCATAAAAGCATATGGTAAGAGAAGAAATTACATCCACCCTAACCCTGTGCTTATATAGTCAACATGAAAAATGTGAGGATTTATACAATTACACATGCACAATTAATTCAGATTAAAACTAGGTGGTTATATATCAGTGGGAGGAAAATGATTTTGAACCCTATTCACTGAACGTGAACAATGATGATCATGTCTTAACATGATTTCAAGCTCATAACCATATCTTTTCTCATTTTCCTACACAAAAACAAACATTGGCACATGATGAGCTATTATTATGTCATACAAGCACATAGGTCTATTCAGAGGACGGAAACACTCATTCAGTAAGACTGACAAAAGCACAAGGCCAAAAAGATGGGTTACATAAAAAGATAGCGCCATTACCCCCTCAATTTAGTTAAGCAATACATCCGTAGACAAAAGCACAGGCTGCTCTGTTCATGCTCAAGCAGTGGAACAACACATCTAATGCAGTGGCACTAAAAAGAAAAATGGGCGAATTCAGAGCACCTTTGTGAGATGTCGTTCAGTTGTTCATGTGAAGTTTGGAATAAACCGCAGAATAAAGTGATTAAAAATAAAATAAAATATAATTTTTAAAATATATGCAATTCTTTAATTAAAAAAAAATGGGTGAATTCACAGCACCTTTGTGGGATGTTGTTTAGTTGTGAAGTATGCAGCAAATTAAAAATAAAACACATTAAAATAAAAAAAATAAAAAAAATTTAAAGTATATGCAACTGGAACAAACAGGAAAAAGTCCTGTGTTTAAATCAACAGGTTAATGTCTGAAGAAGGCCTTTGACTGAAATCTTTAATAAAAACAATGCAAAATACAGTTTCATGGATGCCAAGAAATATTCATGGTCAGGAAATTGGATTAACTGATAAGAATTGATCCAGTTTAATCAATTCAATACTGGCAATTATGGAATAAAGTTAATTTTGGACCTTGACTAAAACGCAGATAAAAGGCCAGGCAGAGGTGTACTAAACTCTCTGATTATTTTAGCAATAAATATTTGAGAGTTTAAAAGCTGTGGGAGTTTGAGGAGAGAGGAGAAGGGAGGGCAACAGCTGGGCAGAGAGACAGAGGTGGAACGTTGCCAACTAAATCAGAGCCTCGTCTTCCGGAAGCTTTAGTAGCTTAAGAGACAGACTACAGCAGCCGCTCTGTGCATGCAATCATTCCCTCACTGTACTCTGGCATCCCATCACCCCCTGCGTCAACACCATCATGGCGCTCTCCTGCCGCCAGCCTGGCTCCATGAACATCACGCACACTGTTCAGTGACAGGCAAGTGGGCCGCACGTGCTAGCTATCATACTGCAGTGAGGGAGGGAAAAAATAAATAAAAAATCACTCAAAGCTGAGGACTGAAGAGTCGGCAGTGCTGTGGTGTTCAAAAAGAGAGTATGGAGTGTGATGGAGTAAAGTGAGGAGACACAGAGACAGAGACTATGGGAGCTTGAATAATATAAACTGACAGGACAAGAAAAGCATGAAAAAACAGGAAGAAACCCATGAGAACAGATGAAAGAGACGGTGAAGATGATTAGCCATTGGATGTACTACCATTTAATTAAACTGAATGTATTGCTGATCTTCACTACTAAAATCTACCATTATGTTTATATTATTTTGTAAAGTGTTCAAGCAATTTGTATTTTTAATGAGAATGTTTATTTAATTTTTTATTTTAGAGCAGGGGTGCTGATGGTGACTTTAAGGTAAATATAATGCAATTTAAAGGGATAGTTCACCCAAAAATGACGTGGGTGAGTAAATGATAGAATTTTCATTTTTGGGTCAACAAACCATTTAATGAATGCAAATAAAATGTACACAAAATTGCTCAAATGAAATGCACACTCAAAAAAGTTTGGGGTCGGCAAGTATCTGAAATAAATATTTTTTGCTCACCAAAGCTGCATTTATTTGACAAAAAAAAAAAAAATTTAAATAACCGTTTTCTATTTGATGATTTTGACTGATTTCTATTTTAAAATTTAATTCATTCCTGTGGTGGCAAAGCTGAATTTTTAGCAGCCATTACTCCAGTCTTCAGTGTCACCTGATCCTTCAGAAATCATAATATGCTGATGTGGTGCTCAAAACGTGTTTTATTATTATTATCAATGTTGAAATAGCTGTGAAATTTTGTGGAAACCATGATACTTTTTATTCAGGATTATTTGATGAATAGAACATTCAAAAGAACTTTTATTGGAAATAATTTTGTTACAATGTTAAAGGCTTTACTGTCTCCTTTCATCAATTTAATGCATCCTTACTGAACAAAAGTTTACATTTCTTAAAATCTTACTGACTGGCGAGTATCTTACACAATAGCTAATCAATTCATTATCAACGCCGATAATGTCAAAATGGTCAAATATCATTAGACTGGCCACATATCAGTGTATGAAAATATATGAAAATAATCACACAGAAAAATATTTTAAACATTAAATTCTTGTCCTACATCAAATTTTTTCTGAATGCACTCTTGCACAACCTGAAGCATGATGACATAACATGCAGGGTCCACATGTACCTCCTACCAAACATAGGATGACTTCACCATTCTCAACTCAACATTCCAGCATACGCTGACTAAACAAACATCACAAGAGGTTATGCAGCCTACTAAACTTGAGCCTTGCTCAAATGACAACAGCAACATACTCCACTGCACTGGCTGAAAACAAGACATGATGCTTAATAAATGTTTAACTAGAATGGACATATTGTCAACACATGGCAAAGCTAGTTAAATGGTTTTCTGTCAGTTTACTATGTTTTTCTTATTCCTGTATAATATTAGAGACTATTATAAGAAAGCCAGTTGCAGGATTACTTCCCAAAAAGCATAAACATCATGGTACTTTCAAAAGCATTCGTTTTTCCTGTTTCGCTAGAAGCACAGAAGTTACTTACAACTCATTTTAATTCTATTATGTGACATTTCAGAATGAAAGGGATATTGAATGAGTAAGAATGCAAGGTGGGACTTTTTAATCTGCTGGGAATTGATTCAATCGGGAAAAGTGGTTTCTATAGTTTTCCTCTGGAATAATGTACAGCGATGAATCGTTCACAATAAGACCAGGGCTGCATTTCCCAAAAGTATCATAAGCCTTGCTGATAGAAACCATTTACATTAATGGTCTCTATGATCAACTGAAGCTCACAATGCTTCTGGGAAATGTAGGCAATGGCATATGTATGAAGTAAATATGGCCAATTTCCTAAGGTTTTTAAGGTCTAGGCTACTTTTCTACCACAGATTTGTTTTTTTCCAACTTAAAACTTAAACAAGGTGGCAATAGCTATTATGCCAAAAAGCTTGTGTCCAGTGCCAAATGTCTTTTGTTTCAGGAATATGTAAAACAGTAAAAAGACTCAACTTCGGAACCAAAACATAACTCTCAACAATAAAGGGAGGTGCCGTACACAACAGTTGCTTTTATGAAAGTCACACCTACTCCCACTATTATAAAGTCAATGGTGGTACAAAGGACACAGGGCTTACAGTACATCAGCAGCACGAAAAAAAAAAAAAAAAAGACCTCCCTCCTTATCTCCCCCCTCCATTTTCCTCTCTCTCCAGTCAGACACATTTCGTCTGTAAGCTGCTTAAAGACAGAATATTCTGCTGCTCTTAAGCAACTTCAGGGGTTTTGGTACAACATTTTTTACATACGTTTACAGGACTTGGTGACAGATATCAGGCCCACTGTGTGAAACCAGAGCTATGTGCCATTCAGATTAACTGAGAATGCATGAATTTGAATTGAGTTTGAACAGCGGTAGATGCAGATAAATGCAGGAAATGCAAATAGATGCAGAACTGTAATTCAGAATTAGAATGGAAAGAAATTCAAAGAAATGCATACAATTGTTGTAAGTGTAGTTTGCCACAACAAATATAATTTTTCAGTATGATTTACCCATAAACATGTTACACAACATATGGCATATTTCCAGGCACAACAGACATACATTTTTGCTCATTTTATAAAAGCTGCCAATAATTCTAGCACTGCCTATAATTCCTTTATATCTCACTAATCACTAATCAGCATAAAAAACCCAGCATAGACTTAATGAAATATGGAACTTTTTGATACACAGATTTACTATTAGTACACTTGTAGGTCAATATATCACATTACATTTGATATATTTGAACACATTACATTTGATATATTTGAACATTACATTTTTATTTCTATAAATTAATCTGAAAACATTTTGTGTTATGGCAAAATCAAAATCTCTTTTGATGACTGCATAGGTATAATATGATATATTCCACACATCAGAGAATAAATAAATAGGCATAATTAGTCAACATTAAAGGGGTCCTATTATGCTCTTTTACAAAGTCTTGATTTTGTTTTGGGGGTGTACTAGAACAGGCTCTCATACTAGGTTGTTCGAAAAACACATTCTTTTTCACATATTTTACATTATTACAACACCTCTCTCCCCAGTCTGGCATGAACAGCTCGAATATTTCCTGTATCAAATGAAGGCCTGCCTTCTGAAACACGAAATGTGCTGTGATTGGTTAGCTTGGCCAGTGTGTGTTGTGATTGGCACCACTCGGCGCCTGGTCAGGAAATGACATGCCCCTTACCATAGCCGCCTGCGAGCATTAGTGAAAATATTGCGTCAAAATCAAATCAATTTGAGCGCGATTTAAAGGGGTCATATGATGCGATTTCAATTTTTCCTTTCTCTTTGGAGTGTTACACAAATAATGTTCTTTTTAGCAACATCATATGACCCCTTTAAATTAAACTTGTTAAACCCCTCTTTGAATTGCAATATAATAAATCACTCTTCCTGTCATTCCAATTCAAATTCCAATTTATCATGCAGTGGGGGTGTGGCCAATTCAATCCAATTCATCATGAACTGAAAGAGAATTTTTAAATTCTGAATTTTGCTCCACGCTGGTCAAATAATTGACTCACTAATTTTAAAAACTGCAGGATGCTTGGGTTAAGATGAACAGACAATTGATTTATAGGCAACATCTAGAGGCTTAGTCCTACTACATGTACTTGCCAAAACAAATTCATCTAGATCCTGCATGGTAAAGAGTGTTGACAGCATTTTGTCCTTCACTGGCTAAACAGGTCCTTTGGATTGAAAGGCTAGACAGCATTCATGATCATATAAACAACACTGTGGTGCAAACATGCCAGTACATGATTTACTCTTTGATGGAGTACAAAAGCCTTTATTAACCAGTTTTAAGCTCTACAACAACACCATTAGAATAGAGATAACCACAAACGCTTTTAATTCAGGTTAACCTATCACTTATCAGAAATCACCACAACCAACAGGACAAAAACTATTTTATAGTGTTCCAATCACAAAGTGGTGAACTAAAACGTTTAACACACAACTTTTGGATGAGTCAGATAATCAGTTGTGTTTTACTACAACCAGCACTAGGGGTGGAACGGTTCAACTTTTCCCCGGTTCGGTTTGTATCACGGTTTTAGAGTCATGGTTTCGGTACGGTTCGGTATGTGCTATGTTTAGGGAAAAACTATACTGTCAAATAAAAATACAGAAAATAAGAATAATCTATCTAACTACAAGCAACAGCATAAATAAATACAATAGAGTAAAGATACAAATAAAATAAACAGTGATTTTCAGTTTTTTTTAGGTAGGTGTGCATTAGTTTTTAGGTACAGAAATTTAATAAAGTAATCTAATTTAAAACAGCATTGTATATTTGACTGTATAAATTAAAGATTAATCTTCATTAAAGTTACAAAAGATATTCAATCAAGAGCAGTGAGTGATTTCTTTGTTGTTGCTGTTCGATTAATATTTAGAACGTGCTGTCACTTTAAGAGAATGCACTAATCCAGTGCACTGATACAGTACGTTCAGCTGGCTATGTCTGCTAT
>NW_015626394.1:415388-415670 GCF_001515625.1 Sinocyclocheilus rhinocerous
AAAAAAAAGACGGGCTCGGGTCGGACTCGGGCCAAGAATTCTGATGAGCTGTCGGGCCAGGGCCGGGCCAGGGCCTATATTTGAGGCCCGTGCAGGGCTCTACTACAGAGTAAAGAATAATTCACTGGATAATCTTAATTCACTGAATGATATTCTCTGGAATATTGAAATATAACAAACAAAACATCGTATTTTATTGCATTTCTCAACTGGCATGTTATATCAGAACTACTAATAATGGTTTTGTCGTTCTAGATTATGAAATGCCTGCTGACAAGCGCA
>NW_015626394.1:416132-422700 GCF_001515625.1 Sinocyclocheilus rhinocerous
CGATCGATATGATCCCTACACAGAGTTCATTGCTCCCTACTCCCTGAGCAGGGGAAATCCGTTGAAGTTTACTTCACTTCGGAACATGGGCTGGAATTGGGAACCGCTGATGTAGCCTATTGTAGTAATGTTGTCTCTGGTATTCTGGTCTGTGAGTGAGCGTATATGCGTTCAGGGGCGTGGCTTAGGACGGCGATTGCAGGGCGGGTGGGACGTTCGCTTTCAGTGCTATCAGGCTAAAGTTAGCATTTTCCAAGATCTCCTACTGCACCTTTAAGTTGAACCGCAGTCCTAGCACGTGCCGAACCGTGTGTGGAGAACCGTACAGTTACATTTTTTTCCGCGAACCGTTCCACCCCTAACCAGCACCATGTTGAAGACAAGGCTTTCAAGCAAGGCTGTCAAAGCTTGTAGAGTAAACGAGTCAGCATTACTTCAAAGGCCCAACTGTCTTCTGATATGGACACATCACACATGAAGGGCTAGCCTCACCCAAACCCTGCCCGAATACTTTCCACATTACTCCCAACATCAATTGCTGTCTCTGTCAAGGCTGGTGCTTGTAAATAAAATGTGGCGTGAGCGAATTCATTTGTTCTCAGGCAGTTGCAAGTGAGCACTTTCTGACATTCAACAAAACCTGATGTTAAAAAACACTTTCCAGAAATAATCCTCCTAGCATTAAAACTATTAGGGTTGGGCAATATATATCAAACAAACACAAATTCACAATGATTTTGCTGACAACATTAAATGAAGAAACGTGAATATTGTAATGATTTTCATGCGCTTTTTATTTGGCCATTAAGTTACTATAACTCTAGATGTACAATCCTTCCTTGTTTCATGACTTGCAAGAATAAGACAAATGTTTAATTAGCATCTCTGATTTAAACCTGACTAGTAAAATGATATTTGTTACACTTTATTCATTATTAATCAGTTCAAACAGCTACAATGAATCAATTCAAAACTGATTCAGCAATTAATTTGCATCACCACTCAAAAACAAAACTGTTAACTTGGATTAATTTAGTGGAAAACATGCCTTTATTATTAAACTGGGGTATCATTTTTTTTATTCTTTACATTTGCAATTTGAATGTACTTTGAATAATTTTTAATCTACTTTGTTATAGTGTATGTTTGGTTGAAATGAAGGTTTCTCTGAGTGGGGAAAAAATAATTACACATAAATATTAAATTACATCAATAGATAAATATTGAATAATTACATCAAAAGGATGATAAACAGAGATAACATTTCAGATATCACCCAGTCCTAATGGCTGTAATGAAATATTATCCATTCATGGTATCACACAGTAACTGGCTAAAACATGAGTTTATGAAAGAATCATCCATCAGATGGGTTCAAATGAGGTCGTTCATGAAAAATGCGATGATGTTAAATCTAATGTTCAAATCATGTGACTTCAAAACCTTGAGCCACAGCTGACTTGTGACCCTCAGCACTGGGCTTCTCACAAGAAGAATTCACACTACATTCATGATGTCGCAGCATTAAAATGAAAACAAAACACAGCAGAGCTTCATGTCGCTAACTGCTTGACGTAATTGCTACTCTATGTTTACAAGCTGCTCGAGGAAGTGACATCAAAGATAATCAGGCTCTGAACACTGTCAAAATAATATCACAATCAACAAAACCTATGCAGAACAAAAAAAAAAAACTGACGGATGGCTCTGACTCAGCACTGCAATGCTATAAGGTCAAGGAGAAATATCTGATACAAATCTCTCGTGGTTGCTTCTTAAGAGGATTTTTGGCTTGGTTCCCGTTAAACATTTTATCTCCATTAATTGCCAGTGTTAGCGTTTGATATTCTAGGACATGGAACCAGTAATTGAGTATAAGCCATCTTATTTCACCCTACAGCCGTCTTAAATGTCTACTGTAGAAAGCATTCAATATAAGATGCCTATTGCATAAATAATCATGTATAAAAATAATAATAACATTAAGGTCAATCATGCAATTCAATATTGGCCTGAATCTTTAGAGCAAAAGACCAGAAAAAAATGAATATCAACAATTAGCCTGTCATCTACATCTTTAAAGGCCTAGTTCACCAAAAAAAGTGAATTATCCAATCTTCACTACAACCCAAAAGGACTTCCTTACTTCCATGAGGAACTCTGAAAACCTTTTCTTTTGCTGTAACTACATGGAAAACAACCACATGGACATTTAACTAAACTATGATTTTGTGTTCAACAAAAGAAAGTCATTAATGGTCGACCGATACATCGCCAAGGCCGATATATCTGCCGATATTTGGCATTTTTCAAATATCGGCATCAGCCGATAAGTTTTTCTGTTTGGCCGATGCGTTTGAGGACTTTTATTTTTACGGCGCTGAGTGCCTCAGGCTCAGCGCCTGAGCACACAGTGCTCACATTCTCCTTGTTCGCTGTCATCGTTCAGTTCTGTCTAATACGGATAGAAGTCTGTCTAATAATCTGATAGAACTGTTAAACAAAGGAATTAAAATGTATACAAAAAGTATTATAACGATTGCTTTTATATTATTAGTAATAGAAAGGCAAACATTATAATACTTTCTCGTTTGCCGTCAGCATTCTGTTGGTTACAGTTTACTTCCTTTTGAATTATAAAATTATAAAAAATATTTATTTGTGGAAAATACTTTGTCATCTAAAGTATGTTTATTTTACAAAATAATTTTTTAATCCATTTTCAAATGATTTCAAATTTCTTAAATATTAATGAAAATAAATAATTATATCGGCTTTATATCGGCCACCCGGCTTTCCAAGATATCGGCATCGGCTGTCAAAAAAACAGTATCAGTCGACCACTAAAAGTCATACAGGTTTGAAACAACATGATGATGAGTAAATGATGACTGAATTTTCATTTCTGGGTGAATGAATATTTAATCATCATCTAAAGATGTGGACACAAAGTGAAGTCTCTCATTGTGTTTGATCTTGAAACATGTCAACATGAAGGGCTGTAAATGTTCCAGTGACCTCAAAAGCCCGCTCTGTTTTGCTCAAGGGATCGATTCTATGCCATACAACTGCCTGAAGGAGAATTCCAAAAGAAAAGCCCTTGCTTTATAACCCACAATACCCAATCCAGTTGACACACCACCCTGCACCCTTTACTGTCACAAAATGTCCATCAAACCTGCAGAAAATTACGCTTAAGCATCTAAATGGTATAAAAAGCCTCTCACCTTGAAGTTGCTGGAGTTAACCCAAGAGGTGGCGATACCGTCCACCATTTTATCCAGCGCAGTCTGGTCACTCTCCAGGTCGTGACACTTGTCTGCATCTGTGATGTAGTCGATGAGCTCGGGACCCATCTGCAACCTGCGGGCCACATCCTTCTGTAGCACCTGGGTCAGACAGTACTCCATATTGGGCTCCATGGCCTATGACGTCCTGCCACCACCCGTGTGGCAGTGGAGAGGAAAAACTAAAAAAAAAAATAGGCTTTTAGCGTGTGCAATCCAGGCAAAACAAATGCACACGCTTATTAATATCCTGTGTTGATGAACCCTATGAGTGCCACAGGCTGGCAAGAAGCTGAGCGGTAGGGATGTCGACTCGGGAATGCAAACGATGCACCATATGTGACTAGGCAACAGCTGATGAGGACTGCGAATTCTCCTTTTTGTCCCTTTAGGAGGCAGCCAAACCACTAGCAGCAGCAGAAGCGCTCTCGGTTGCGGTAGAGCAGCAGGAGTTGTGGTAACTAGAGCAGGACAGAGAGGGTCCAGCGGAGCATTGCTTCATAATTCAGAGGTCCTCCCTGCTCAGGATGAGAAAAGAGAGCTGTTAGCCGAGTACAACCTCTGGATATCAAATGCCAGTGCGGCTGGACCTGCATTTTTTTTCAGCTCAGATCAGCAGCCACTTATGAGAAAAGCAGAAAAGCCCTTTGATGGTGACATAACTCAAAGTCCGGCTTGCATTCTCTCAACTATTTATTTGCTGACCACACATCAGCTGCATGGCTTTGTGGGATGCAGCAAAATAGGAATTCCACTCATATTAAAGGGGTAGTTCATGAAATGAACTGGTCTCTATGTAATTTTAAACCCATTTGATGTTAAAGGAACACTCCACTATTTTTGAAAATAGGCTCATTTTTTGACTATTTTCAGGCGCTGCGTAATAAGAGTCAAGTTTTAAATGGGAAAAATATAGAAACTCTTTCGTCATTTTTGAGCGAGACGCTAACGGTCTAATCAGATTCAATGATCTATGCTAAGCGACAGCTAAAAGTGCTACCGCCAGACCCGGAGATCGGCTGAATGGATTCGAAAACGGTAAAACTCAACTGTTTAACTCTAGGGGAGTTGGAAAATGAGCCTATTTTAAAAAATAGTGGAGTGTTCCTTTAAACAAAAAGGACAAAAACATGATAAAAGCACCATAACAGCAGTCCATATTCCATACTGCCGTCACATTAGCTAAATTTAAGCAACATTTTGCAAAAAAAGGTTCATTGTCTTTTGTCAATATTGTAGCAAAGTCACTGTATAAGCGACATTCACTCAATAAATGAATTATTGATGTTAAATAACAATAATTTGAGGATCTGTAAATATACAGTAAAATTATTGTGCAGAAATTATTATGCACTGAGCAAACTGGAAACTACTAGGTAACGTAAAGTCTTGGCTGTGTTACACAACAGTAATGTCATCACTAGGATACTTGCCTCCCTACTGCATTGAGAAAAAATCTGCTAAGGCATCATGGGAATTATCTGGATGCAATCACAGTTGGTCACCACAAAGTGTATTACTCTGATAAGCAGATTACCTGATGCCCGGACTCCAATTTTTCTGAAAGACTTCATGAAATGAACAAAAGATGCACTGTCCATTGATCAGGGCAGAACAATAAAAATTAGGGCTGCACGATATATCGAAATTATCAAAATATCGCAAATGTGCATATTGCAAAATGCATATTGCAATGGTTTGCAATAAATAAGTGATATCAAATATTTCAAAAAATCATGCATGGTCAAGGTTTTAGGTTGCTGCAGATAGTATAGCATCTGGCATGCGGATGTTAGTTGGGATATGTGTACGTGTGCATGATAGTGTGCCTGCTCTGACAAGACAATCAACAACAGTGTTTCCCCTGCCATTATTTTAGGGGGGCGGCCCGCCCCCCCAACGGCACCCCTTGAAGGTCAAGTTAATTTTATTTAATTATATTTTCTCTATAGCGCCAGATCACAACAGAAGTAATTTAAAGTTACCTTTCTTATAGAACATGTCTATACCTTGTTCTTTCATTAAGCAAACTAAATAGCCTTATGTTATTTATCTTATTTACAGGACGGCATGTCATTTCAGTCTCTACGTTATGGTCGCGTTCTCTGCATCACGCACAGCGGAGTTCCGCCCAATGCGCGCGCTCACGCACACACACACACACACACACACACACACACACACACGTGAGCCCACTCCCACTAGTATTTGTAAATATTAAGCCGCAAAACGATTCATATTTAAATATGAATTCTGCGTGTCTCTGTGTTAATGAATGGCGCAGACGCGCGGTTTTGTAAATTGATGTTAAATTGTTTAAGTTTCATGATTTTAATTAATTAGACATGCTTTTTGATTAATAAAATTTTATTTAACCATTAAAAAGGAGTCCAGAAAAAAAAAAAAACGGAATCTACCCCCCCTCCAAAGCCGTAAACCTAGGGGAAACACTGAACAAGCCGCGATGCTTTCATAGTGAGCTAATCTGATAAGATGAGCCAGCCTAAAGGTGGGTCTCACACCGGACGAGAATCGCAACGCCGCGTCTAGGACAACTCACAGTAGGTATCGCACAATGGATGCGTCACGTTCAGTTCAAGACAACAGGCAGTTAATCTAATCACCAAACAGACAAATGTTCACTTCAAGAATGAACAAAACACAGCAAACTAAGTGAGTGGCGCGGCAGGATTTTTAACAGCGTCCTGAGCTGCCGCGGACAGTGTCTGAGTGGCGCTGCCAGTGTGATTACAACACTCATAGAAAACTACGTGTTCAAATTTTAAAGTCGTGGCGCTTCTCGTCCAATGTGCAACCCCCTCAAGGCACCTGTAGCTGCTGCCGACAATTTAGTGCCAAAACAAAGATGCACCTCAAAGGATTTTTCAGCAGAAAAATCTTCAAACACAGGTGAATCAACCCTCGTTCTCGAACATAAGCAACAATCCATAGCATAAGGCTTTAAAGGGGTCATATGATGCGATTTCAATTTTTCCTTTCTCTTTGAAGTGTTACAAGCTCTTGGTGCATAAAGAAGATCTGTAAAGTTGCAAAGACTAAAGTCTCAAATCCAAAGAGATATTCTTTATAAAAGTTAAGAGTCAACCACGCCTACCTAAAACGGCTCGTTCTAACACACCCCACATGTCTACGTCACGATGTGAGAAGATTTGCATAACGCCGCCCAAATATTCACGCAAAGAAAGAAGGCGTAACTTATATTCTCGCTGTAGTATTGTTGTTGATAATTCTAATAATAAATCAGCATATTAGAATGATTT
>NW_015626394.1:423246-449957 GCF_001515625.1 Sinocyclocheilus rhinocerous
ACACGCCCCCACATGTCTACGTCATGATGTGGGAAGATTTGCATAAAGCCGCCTAAATGTTCACGCAAAGAAAGAAGGTGTAACTTTTAGTCTCGCTGTAGTATTGTTGCTGCCGCCATGTCGTGAAGGCGCTGTGTGTTTCCTTGTGAAAGCGAAACTACTTTATTTGGTCTTCCAAAAGAGGACGATATCCACTTCGTCATGCCTAGAGCTGATCCGTGCTGGTCGCTGAGGAAATACATCAACTTCGCGCTGTGGATCGCCGGATCGGCTTTCACCGTGGACGAAACGGAGTCCAGCCTGGGGTCGTCACATGTGGTTGCCGCAAGCCCGCCAGCCGCTTCTTTGTCGAATCCGCCGGCCGCACCGTTCTCAAGCCCGCAGGCCTCCACTCACTCAAGGCCGCCGTGTGTGACACTGTGTTTCGTAGTGAAAGCGAAACTGCTTTGTTTGGCCTTCCAAAAGAGGACACGACTAGAAATCAGTGGTTAAGTTGTATTTACAACACTGTTCAACCCAAATATTAATTTGTGTGCAGTACATTTTATGGAGGACTGTTTCCTGATCCTGGAAGAGTAGACTACAATGCCGGCTGTTCGGACTCACAGACTGTAAGTACGTCTTTTATATTTAAAGAATTTGCCACTGACGATTCAAACGCGAGTTTTGAGCAGTGTAGAGTAGCGCTTGTTGTTTGTCATTTCCAGTGTTGGAATATTATTTTTAGCAACATCATATGACCCCTTTAACGATGCACGATTTGTTTTATGCAACAGTAAAACATGGCTGTTCACTTTCAGAAGTTGTAGTGATGCTTTCTTTTCCCTGAAATAATGTGAAACATATGCTGGTTATGTAATTTTTTTAAATATATTTTAATATAATTTAAATTGATTTTAGAAAAATAAATATTGTATCCCATATTGAATACCACATTTATTTATAATATTTAGCATGCTATCTCATATCGCTTTTTTTTTTTCAATATCGCACAGCCCTATTAAAAATGATGAATGTCCTGGTCACTGAGGTACATTAGTGTGTGTACAGTGGAGTACAAAAATACCGGTTTCAGGATCCCAAAATAATGTAAACACAATAAATACAATAATAATAATAAATAAATTTTAAAAATGAAGAAATATTTCAAAGTAAAATAAATAAGAAATATTTAAGATTCTGCACACAAATGCTCTTTATAACACTGTCAAATAAAATTGATCATTAGGTTTTGCAAAAACTAGCTCATGCAGCTCATCTAAACAAATACAAACCAATTTTAAACAAATCTAAAGAAATCTCTTTTAAATTCAACTTTTTCCATGCAAATTATTGTGCATATAATATTATAATAAAATTTAGAAAAATGTAAAATAGAATGATTCACCGTTGATCTCAGACATTTGGTCCTCACTGTATGTGTGTTTTCTGTCTTCACTGTCACAAGAGGTTTTGCTTTTGCTTAGTTTACACTACAAGTCTGTGCCTGTACTTCACGTATCTAAGCTACAGCACACAATAGTGGCAGGAGACCTTGCCTAGTCTCCTAATTCTCCATAGATCAGATTCACAGGAGTTTATCATTATTGAACTGTCATGTCACCTTAATGTAAAACACGCACATTACATGATAATTCAGGTCAAGCATGATTTACCTGTGCCTCCCTCAAACCACACATCACAGGCCTCTGATCCCAGATTAATTAATCTCTTTAGTGTTTAAGCATTAACACGTCAATCGGTTTTAAAACTAGATAACTAGTAAATAAACTAACCTGCTGGATCATGCAATAATCTAAATACTCACCAGTACTGGGTGGAAATCTGATTGTAATTCAAAGCAAAATCACCGTGTATATACAAGAGAACGAAAGAAAATTAATAATCAAAACAATACTCAAACAGAATATCATTTCAAGTGAATGACAGATCCTACATGTGCATCAATGTAAATATATTTACACTGATGCTCACGTAGTGACTGTCATTCACCCTAACGTAAATGAGATGCTTTACTCCGGAGTCCAGGCTTTAAAATACCTCATTGTCTTTTATATACGTTAAAATTTCAAATATCAACCCCCTTATGATGAAATCCGTATTTCATAACCAAGTGTTTTCAGATTATGTTTGGATGAATTTGTTTCTTTTTCATTGATCATCTAGCCAGTTATGCTAGCTCTCACTAGCCGACCGAATAAACTGTAAAAACTCCAGCGATTTACACAAAACCAGTACATGGAAACGACAAGCTTGGTTGAAATAATAGGTTATATACTCACTTTGCCGAATGTAGCGGTGGTTTCTGTGTGAAACGACACGGGTTAGGTTATTAAAGGTAAACGGGGTTTGTCTCTCTAATGCTGCTCCTGTGGACACAATGATGGAGCCGGAATGCGCATGCGCTAAACACCTCTGTTCTGTTACTGATTTAATGTAAAATCCGTTTACAGTTTTGGTACAAACGTTGCACCATGACAATAAAATTTCATTTTATGCCATTATTATTGGTAGCCGTTGGAAAACAACGGCTAGCTTGTGCCCCTTTATTGTGTATGTACAGTATGCAAGTCATTTCTCTAACTAAGCACCTTACTTTGTACTTACCAATTTTCTGCCCTTATATTTAGAGTGTTATTCTACACAGTAGCCAACAGATATTTTGTTTACATCCGCATATTAGAAATCCTCTTGTTTCCCTCTGTCTCGCCGCCACATGGTCATTTTTCCTTGTGTATCTAAAACAATGAACCTTCATGGCAGGCCATTTTAACATTGATTCCTAAAAACTATCTACCATCTATTTGACACTAATGGTGCGTTCAAGTCATGTCGGACAGATAGTATTTACGAGTTGAACGCACATGAACACCACCACAAAGTCGTTATTACGAGTGGGAAACTCGAAATTTTCTTTAAAGGGGTCCTATTATGCTTTTTCACTTTTTAAATTTAGCCCATTTATTTTTAATAGCTAGCAAGTATTCCAATAGCAAATAGCATGTTTTTCGATTTTTTTTTAACTTGTTAAAGGGTTAGTTCACCCAAAAATCGTTTCAAACCCGTAAGACCTTTGTTCATCTTCGGAACACAAATTAAGATATTTTTGATGGAATTTGAGAGCTGTCTGACCCTGCATAGACAGCAATACAATTGAAATGTTCCCAAGTCCAGAAACGTAGCAAGGTGACATCAGGGGTTCAACTGTAATTTTACGAAGCTACGAGAATACTTTTTGTGCGCAAAAGAAAAAAAATAACGACTTTATTAAAAAATTTGTCTCCTATGCGTCACCGTGTAGCGCCATTTTGGAGAGTATCCGCTGGACGTAAACAGCATATGCTGTTCTGTGTCAGCTGCGTCACACGGATATGCGGTTTTCGTTCAGATCAAATCACAACAACGTAGCAGATACGCTGTTTTCGTTCAATCAAATCACAACCACATAGGAAACAGATCCGGCGAATATTCTCGTAGCTTCGTAAAATTACGGTTGAACCCCTGATGTCACATGGATTATTTTATCTGATCTCCTTGCTACGTCTCTAGACTTGGGAACACTTCAGTTGTATTGGTGTCCATGCAGGGTCAGACAACTCTCAGATTCCATCAAGAATATTTTAATTTGTGTTCCGAAGATGAACGAAGGTCTTACGGGTTTGAAACAACATGAGGGTGAGTAATTAATGACAGAATTTAAATTTTTGGGTGAACTATTCCTTTAACAGATATTAGTTATTAGAAATTATTCAAATATGTATTCAAGTTGATTCTGGTAAACATTTTTAATTTTCCTAATAAAACTTCTACATAAAACTGTCATTATCTAGAAGTCATTATGATTAGTTGTTACATATCACAAATTAAAAAGAAAAAACTAGTGAGATACATATTTCTCTATATTGCACTAGAAAAATTTGAAAAGGAATCAGCAACAGTACAAACTAAAAAGAATAGTTCAACTCATTTGGGCAATTTGACATTTGCCATTACCCACAAAATAGTTGAGATAGCATATACAGAATATATACAGGATAATAATACAGAACCGGTTTAACTAGTTTAAACAATTAATAGTATTATTACTGAAATTAATATATTACTGTTGGTTCACTTAAAATAATATGTAAAATATATGTACTAAAACACAGACATCAGTACATTTTAAGCAACAAATTTTCAAGTGGCTTGCAACAACATTAAACCTACAGCAATGGAAAACGACTCCTGGCTCTATCTAGTGGTTATTCTGATAAATGCATTTTCATTGATCTTTATTTCTTCCATGATACCTCTTAACTTATATGTAAGCTCTTCACCGCAACAATTTACACAAACCATTGTTCAGTCAAAATAGCTTTAAAAAGCAACAAAGAAATGTATTTGATCCCCTTTTATGGGTTAAGCACATGTTTGACCAATATTGCAAAGCTGCATGTCTGAAAATAGTACTAGACAAAATAATGTGTCAGAAATACAATGATATCCATCCTACCATTTAATTTTCAAATTAACAAATTTTTTAATGTAACATAACACATATACTTTGTGTACTACACAGTCAATTGGACTTTAGCAACCTCTCGGAGACCACATCGTACCCCATAAAGGCAATCGGTACATCTGCATAAAACACACCTCAAAACAGATGCCTGATAATCAGAATAACATGTGTGATCCTCTTCTCCAGCCGCTGGGCAGGATTGAGAACTAATCGCATACAAATGGCTCTGAGTACGGTGTCCCTTCTAAAACAAGGAATTTAAGTCTTTTGATTAGTCATTAAATTGTCCTTTTAAGTCATATGCTCCTCTTCACCTTCCTCCTCTTCATCTTCACCTGACTCTTCCTCGCTATCTTCCACATCCTCGCTGTTTTCTGAAACAGATTTGGCTTTGATGACTATTTTGTCATCAACATCATCGTCCTCAACTCTGATCGACTTCCTCCTCTCCAAAACTGTTGGGGTGCACACTGTAGTGACACCCTAAATGCAAACAAATAGTCTTTTAAACACTAGTAGCGCAAGACTACATATCCTAGTCATTTTCTGCAGTAACTGTTGGCACATGGGTTTCATTGTGAGTCACAGTGACTGACAATAAGCTTAAAATGTACCAGTTTCTGTCGGCACAGTTATCTTACTTCAGTCAACAGGTACAACTGAGGTAATTTTCAGTCTGTGCCAAGCATATGCCCACAAAATCAGTGCAAAAAATGTAAAAATAATTTTTTTAAATTTTATTTTTTACTGAAATTCTTGAGCTTACCTCGCTGCATACTGAAACATTGGCTTCTAATTGGGCTTTCTTGGCTGGAATCGGAACTGCCTGAAAAAAAAAAAAAAAAAAAAAAAGACAAACTGGTCACACTAAAATACAACAATAAGCATCTGAAAGGAATAGTTCACGCAACAAAAAATTGCTGAAAATTTACTCTACCATCCAAGATACACATGAGTTTCTTTCTTCTTTGGAACAGATTGAGAGAAATTTAGCATTACTGCCCTTGTTCACCAATGGATCCTGGATGAACTGTTTCACTGGAGGAAGTGTTATTACGGACTCATATTTTGACTAGAAGTGATGGTCAAAATATGAGATAAAACGACTTAATGAGGAATCTGTTACAAACATGCAGCTTTTCAATTCACATGAGATTAAATGGACTGAGTCATGTGGATTATTATGTTTTTATCAACTGTTTGGACTTTCATTCTGATGGCACCCATTCACTGCAGAGTATGTAATGGTAAACTTCTCCAAATCTGTTCAGATGAAGAAACAAACTCTTCTATATCTTGTATAGCCTAAGGGTAAGTACATTTTCAGAAAATTTTCATTTTTGGGTCATCTATTCCTTTAAATGTTCTGATTAGAAATGACAAAATAGTACTTACAAATCCTGGGAAATCATAGTCAATGCCCTTTGCGGCCAGTCTCTTGCGTAGCTTAGACTCTTTGCTTAAAAGCTTTGTACCAACTTTCTTCAGATCATCTTCAGCATGCTGTTTGTTATAACGAGCAACTGCAGGCTGCTTTGGCTTCTTGAAGCCCAACCTGGAACCAACAAATAGCTTTTCATGGACCTTATCAGGTGGCACCACTTGACCTGAACAGGACAAAACACAGTAAAGTTTAGACAACATTATGTAAGAAAACATGCAAAACCTTTTACTCTCAACTTACACTTTATGAGCCGCTCTCCGATAAGGTAGTTGTTCATGGTCTCAGCCACAATCTTAGCAACCTCATTACACTCAAACTCCACAAATCCATAGCCTTTGCTCCATCCGGTCTGCGAAAGATGAAAGTTTAATACTTGCATTGAAATCTTCAAAGCAAGATATTGTTTACTAGTATGACTCGTGTGTTTATAGTGTTGGCACATTGGTTTCATTGTACAACAAAATGGAGTTGGCAATAAGCAAAAATTTACCTAATTACTGTCTGCACAATTATCTTAGCCAAGGCAACAAATGCCAAAGATAATTTTCAGGCTGTGCCGTTATTATGTTATGTTAAACAGATAAATTAAATTTACATAAAAGTAAACACCCCAAATTCTAATGGAATTTCTATTCATATTTGGAAGCAACCCCAAAGGGATCAAGTTTTCTTTAAGAATCCTCTTAGAATCAAACAGGACCTTATGGGGTTAACTGAATTAATCCAAGATAATCTTATGTTTCATTATAGAATTCCTATTAGAATTCTCATATTTATTTCAAATAATCATTGAAATTGCATCAGAATTCCGTTAGGATTTGTATTCAGCCACTTCCCTAATATTTACCTCTTTCTACAGAACTTATAAATTCCTTGTGAGACAAAACAATGCTCGTCTAACCCAATTGATTGTAAAACGCGTAAAATACGACTACAAGCACGTCGTACCTTTTTACTCCTGGAAACTCTTGTTCGAGTGACTTTGCCAAACTGTCCAAAGTAAGATTTTAATTGAGGTTCAAACAATCCTCGAGGCAGATGACCAGCATAAAGTACTCCAGGAGAAAGTGGCTGACCCTGAGGGGGAAATCATAATTAATATCACATTCAGGAAAAAAAAATGCTAGTAAGCTAAACACATACAAAAAAACTGAACAAAGCGCAAGCTTTGTATAGCAAATTAGTGTCGAATAAGGATTCGTCAATCCAAATAACCCTAATGGCTATTGGCTATTAATGACAACTAATTAAATGTTAAATTTAGCTGAAACCATGTTTCAAGGTGAAGCTAAATGATGGTCAGGCTAAACTGGAGCCACATGGCCACGCGTCATACCGTTTTAGGACGTTTCTTTACTTGCTGAACCTTCTTCTGAAACGCTGCATCATCCTTTGGATTCAGAGCCAGCAGAGTTTTCGCCGGCTTCTCTGATGATTTGCCTTCTGTCATTATTAAATATAAAATTGATAAAATAAATATAGCTATACGTTTTGGACGTGTGTCGTACTACCTCTCCTAAAACCACGTTGTTGCACTTCTTTCAGGAAACTGCAAAGGTTCAAGAAGACAATACAAAATAAAAGTCCGCTATATCTACAGCATTTTTAAAAATAATTTCTTACTTATTCATTTCTCTTTTCCCATTGTTCTTATGATATAGGTTGCTGTTTTATAGTTATGTTTTAATGAATTAATATTTTTCACATACATGAATAAAAATACTAACTAAATAACACTGAAAGTTTATTATGGTTAACACACTTGCCTGACTACCAGTGTGGTTTTACTGTGTTCGCTTGTTCATGCTTGTTCATCGTTTTACTAACTGCAAAAAATGCACTGATTTAAAATGTGAAAGAAAGAAAAAGCATTATTAACACTAGTTGTTAACAAGGACTAGATTAATTTAAAATACATTAAAAATTAAATCAGGTGCAAAATTTATAACTTTCGAGATAAATTTAAGGAAACATTTGCTTGAATCCATATTAACAGAAATACAGAGCAGGTTTGAGGATGAAGGGGGCTGACCCCACAGAGATGGTTTAAAAACGGGGCGGGGTTTTGAATGAATGATAGGCTGAATCACTGATGTAACACTGTACACATCGATCAGCAAAGGTGAGGGTGCAACAGATTATTATTACCTGACATGGCAACTAAAATAATTTATTTTACCGTGAATGGAAGACCAGAACAAGCTGAGTTTCCCATTGACTGTCCTGCACAAGATGTTAAAGGTAAGGATTGTTTCAAATATATTTCTCATAGTCTAACTAGAATTTAACGAATTTATTATTATTGTTATTATTATTCGCTCAACAGTTCAACGTTAATCTCATTTCAATAAACTACAAGACTTTGGGTTATATTTCTATGTGTACCTCAAAGGACAGCACACCAAAAACATTTTATAAAAACAATGTTATACATTTTATTTAAAAAGTATTAAATTAACATAAATTATTCAATATATAAAATCATCAAATAGAATTTCTTATATGAAAATATTCTTATATTTCTTATATGAAAAGGAGTTTTTGTTATGACCAAATTGGCTCTCTGCCCTCATTAGCTTTTATTCTGCTGAAAACAAGCTTGAGGACTCTTCTCATTCTCAAGGGCAATGACAACAGCCAGGCTTCTTTAATCAGGTCCTCTCAATTACAGCGAGCCCATATGAAGAGCTATTCTGTTGACCTGGACAGCTAATACAACATAAGGGATGCTCAGATGATGATCTTATTTTTTAATCTTTCTTTTTTATATGAGACTCCAATTCTCTAGAGAACTATCAGACTGCTAATTAACTTTTTATCTTCCATATTGACTCATGGGTGAATTTGTAGTCACAGATTGTGAGTCAGAAACAAATAAACTGTCATACTTCAGTTTGCCAGCTTGAGTCACAGGTGGTGCAGACAGTCAGTCAGTCTTCAAGTGCCAAGCAGTGCCCTAAAGGAAACATATGGCATATTCAATACAAGTCACACATAATAAAGTGCTTTAATTGCATGACTTGAGGAAATTTCCATGTACCTCAGTTACGAAAATGAGAAATGTGATGATGAATTATATATGCCACATTAATGAAAATGTGTGTGTGTGTGTGTGTGTGTGTGTGTGTGTGTTTGCATCACAGATCTTTTCCGAGCAGCAGCTGAGGCAGGACCTCATGACATCCTAAAACTCTATAATACTAAAGGCAATATCATTAATATTTCCCCTCAGCTGGCCCCAAATAGTCCTCACTCCTACTATAAACTGGAAGTGGTCGCTGCAGACTGTAACAGTGAGCTGTTAGGTATTCTCCACCTTAGCACTAGAGAGCTATTGTACTGATAAACCTATGAATAAACATAATGTGATAGATGCCACACATAACCTCTATATTTGGATCATGTTGAACTCTATCTTCTAGGCTCAGATCTGGTTGTTGCTCTGGGATTTGACCTCTCTTCTATGGAGAAAAGGTAAGGTTGGGACATATTTGAAAGGCACACTTTCTGACAAATTACTTAGAGTGACAGATTTTTCATTTTTGGTAATATTTAATAGCCATAAAAGTAGCATGCATGCATAAAACATCCTACTACCTTACAGAAATCACAGCATAAGAAATCACACCTGTCTGTGATGGTAGCATAAGAAGAGTCATGGCTTTTAGCAGTCAGAAAACTAGCCGATCAGAGAGATCCTCTGCCTGTCAATCATTTTGCACATTCATTATTACTGAACTGGTTGGCTGATGTGTCTTTAAGGATGGGGTTTTGATGAGAGAGCGGGGTTTTGAGGTTCGCAAAATTGCTTGTATGACATTTTATATGTGCCACAAAGTTTGGCTCTTATTTTATCCCAAAATACATGATAATAATGATCCAATCAAATTATTTTTAAACAGGTTACAGAGCCTGGAGAAAAGAATCCTAACTGAAGCAGCAGAGACTCCTGTCATTGTGTTTGAGATTAAGAGACAGGTGGAGTCATTCAGAGAGAAACTGGAGGTATGAGCGCTGAACTACTGTGTCTGAGATTTTCCATCTGCACCATTAAGGGAATTTAATGGATTCCATCTATAGCTTAATATTTTTGTTGAAGCAAGGATGGACTCAAATGATCAAAATTGACAGTAAAAACATATTTAAACAGCATGTATATGAAAATTCAGCTTTGCCGTCACAAAAATAAATGACATTTGACCATATATTAAAATAGAAAATAATAATTTAAAGTTTTTAATAACATTTCACAATATTACAGTTTTTAGTGTATTTTTGATCAAATAAATGCAGCCTTTGTGAGCATAAGAGATTTGTTTAAAAAAACATAAAAAAATTTTTAATTATTCCAAACTTTTGGATTTTGGTCTTACCTTCTTTCTTTCTTCTTGTTTTTTTTTCTTTGACCAGTAAATATATTAAATAAAGGAAAGTTTTCAAGTACATTCATATGTCAAGCCCTATAACACGATGTCTTTCTCTGTAGAGTGTTGAGCACCTGAGCTGGTTGGGATTGTTTAAGAACATGTCAGAAGGCACCCACAAGCCCTCCCCTTTCTACCATAAAAGAACCCTGCGCAAGACCCGTGAGGAGTGTGAGCACGTCAGGGAAAAGTTCCTCCAAATGAGGTGCTGACATTCTTGTCTCTTGTCTTTTTAAGAATCAAATATGCACAAAAGAAATAAAAGAATTGCTTCTGATTTACTTTCTATAGTCCTCTGGAGGTTTCTGAAGAGGTGAGACAGTATCTTAAAACACCAACCTTTGATAACTGGTAAGTTTTTAATATCTCTCTCACAAAACATGAAGCAGAAATGCACATATACACTTTCTTTTCCTTCTTATGTTCACCACACAGAATACTTCTGGCAATTCCCTATAATTATTTAACCTGGATATGACTTGTTTTTGTAAATAAACGGAAAACCAGGAGTCTTCCCAGTGGCTGCAGCCACATCAAAGTCCTGCACCTGTCATACATGAATAGGAAATTGTTAGTGAAGCAAAGCACAGCACTTCTAAATTAAGCATAAAGAACAAGGCGGAGATCATGCCTTTCATCTGCCCAAAGGGCCTCATATTAATATCAATGGTAATCCTGTTTGTGGTTTGCAAATCAAAAGCACTTCTTATGAGAGCAAAGGGCTGGAGCTCCGTGTTCATTAATGCAATAGTCTTCCAAGTGGACTTGTTGAAACCAGGCTTTAGCTTCAGATTAACACAACAAGATTCCTTCTAAGGGGTAACAGGAAGATAAAGATTTTGTGCTGTTGTAGGCAATGGGAGGACGCTGAGATCATGGTGCTGCTCCAGGTGATGTACACAGATCTGGACTTCATCTCCACCTTCAACATTGAGCTGGACGTGCTGCAGCAGTTCCTTTATGAAGTGTACCGACGCTACAATAACATCCCCTTCCACAACTTCAAACACTGCTTCTGCGTCACTCAGATGGTAGCCTCAGCTTCAGGATTTCTTCCAATCACTCCAATTGTCCACTTCTCCATCTGCTTGATTAATAAATGGCATGCCCCAGACAGCCATCATTTCACTCATAGCACTGCTGCCAAACGTTAATTGTAATTTTACTGGAATCAGCTGTCTGTTTCCCTTAATTGTCCCATTAAGTCTCTATCCAATGGGTCATTGTTGTAGAGAAAGAGAACATTATAGTGTGTGTGTTGTAATTCATGTTTTTGAAGGTCAGTGAAGGTTGAAAGTCAGTCATCTGTCCATCCATCCATCCTTGTGGGCCACATATATACACATTATATTACCATATATAAATAATTGTATAACACATTATAATATATAAATTCATAAATGTTAATACATATAATAGATTAATTAAATAATAAACAATTCACATTTAGAATTTGTATTTCTATTTTTAAAATGATTTTGGGTTTCGTCAACCAGCCCAACAGGAAAAGTCCTGACCACTAATATCTGTGTCCATCTGTTTGTCAGATGTATGGACTGATATGGCTAACAGATCTCAGAAGCGAGATGGACAGTATTGACCTCCTCATCATGCTAACCTCAGCCGTCTGTCACG
Source organism: Sinocyclocheilus rhinocerous (assembly GCF_001515625.1). Classification (NCBI taxonomy): domain Eukaryota; kingdom Metazoa; phylum Chordata; class Actinopteri; order Cypriniformes; family Cyprinidae; genus Sinocyclocheilus; species Sinocyclocheilus rhinocerous. Next base: position 435,254 of record NW_015626394.1, read on the forward strand.
ATCTAGATCACACCGGCTACAACAATGCATACCAGGTGGGATAGCTGTTGTCTCAAGATTTGCTGCTTTTCAGTACACAGCATAAACTGATGGAAGTATGTCCTGTTTCAGATTAACGCACGCACTGAGCTCGCCTTGAGGTACAATGACATCTCCCCACTGGAAAATCACCACTGCGCTGTAGCTTTTGAAATCTTGGAAAAGGTCAAAAACTTTGGCTCTAAAGTTTTAGTAAACTTTATATTTTGAATGTTTAAGCTTAGACTTAAGGGGGTCTGAATACTTTCCGTACCCACTGTATGTAACTGACAGTAATTTGCATGCTGAATTGTGATTAGTCTTTTCTTCCTTAAAAATATGTAACCATTTATAATCATCTTCAAACTGCACATTGACTTAAGCTCTGTTTGAAATAGCATACTATTATATTACTCACTAATTCTGTACTATGGAGTATGTATTTATAGTATGCTCATTTTCTATATGCATGAAAAACTAACATTAATTATTTTTCAGACTGAAAGCAACATTTTCCGAAACTTGTCGACAGAGCAATTCAAAAGAATCAGAGAGGGCATAATTAAGTATATCATTTACTCTTCTATCATCTCAACAACCATATCCATATCAAACCAAAAACTAGGTCAAAACTGACCAGCTTCTCATCACTGCAGGTGTATTCTTGCCACTGATATGACCAGACATACTGAGATCCTCAACAAGTTCAAAGCCATTCTCCCTGTGTTTGACTTCAGCAACAAAGATCACAGAGATGTGGTAAGGACAGTGATATTCATAATGGTCAATCAATGATCAAACCAAGAAGACCCTAGCAACACCCTAACAACCACACATTTCATCATGGTGGCCAGTTAAAAGCACTCAGCTTTTAGGGCTGTTGTTGACGATGATCCACTTCCTGTCTGGCTGCTTCTTTCACAGTTGATGATGATCATGATTAAAGTAAGTGACATCTCCAATGAGGCGAGACCCATGGATGTGGCAGAACCGTGGCTGGACTGTCTGCTGCAGGAGTTCTTTAATCAGGTAAATATTGCTAACTTTGTTTAATAATCAAAGATCTCCCAGTGTCATGTTGGGAGTACAATTTTCATTTTAAACAACAGTACTTTGTGCTTTTATGTTATCTAATGCAAAAAAAAAGAGTGATATGGAGAAGTTGGAGGGTCTTCCTGTCACTCCGTTCATGGATCGAGACAAAGGACATCTCCCCACTGGAAAATCACCACTGCGCTGTAGCTTTTGAAATCTTGGAAAAGGTCAAAAACTTTGGCTCTAAAGTTTTAGTAAACTTTATATTTTGAATGTTTAAGCTTAGACTTTAAAAAAAATCTCCTTGATTTACAATGATATAGAATGTTCAGCATTTATGTGACTTTTCATTTTTTATGTAAAAATGCATTATATACAGTGGGTACGGAAAGTATTCAGACCCCCTTCAATTTTTCACTCTTTGTTATATTGCAGCCATTTGCTAAAATCATTTAAGTTAATTTTTTTTCCTCATTAATGTACACACAGCACCCCATATTGACAGAAAAACACAGAATTGTTGACATCTTTGCAGATTTATTAAAAAAGAAAAACAGAAATATCACATGGTCCTAAGTATTCAGACCCATTGCTCAGTATTTAGTAGAAGCACCCATTTGATCTAATACAGCCATGAGTCTTTTTGGGAAAGATGCAACAAGTTTTTCACACATGGATTTGGGGATCCTCTGCCATTCCTCCTTGCAGATCCTCTCCAGTTCTGTCAGGTTGGATGGTAAACGTTGGTGGACAGCCATTTTTAGGTCTCTCCAGAGATGCTCAATTGGGTTTAAGTCAGGGCTCTGGCTGGGCAATTCAAGAACAGTCACAGAGTTGTTGAGAAGCCACTCCTTCGTTATTTTAGCTGTGTGCTTAGGGTCATTGTCTTGTTGGAAGGTAAACCTTAGTTCCAGTCTGAGGTCCTGAGCACTCTGGAGAAGGTTTTCATCCAGGATATCCCTGTACTTGGCCGCATTCATCTTTCCCTCGATTGCACTGTCTGCTGCAGGAGTTCTTTAATCAGGTAAATATTGCTAACTTTGTTTAATAATCAAAGATCTCCCAGTGTCATGTTGGGAGTACAATTTTCATTTTAAACAACAGTACTTTGTGCTTTTATGTTATCTAATGCAAAAAAAAAGAGTGATATGGAGAAGTTGGAGGGTCTTCCTGTCACTCCGTTCATGGATCGAGACAAAGTGACTAAACCGTCTTCTCAGACTGGATTCATTCGATTCGTTCTCTTTCCTCTCTTCATTGAACTGGCAAATCTGTTCCCCTGTCTGGAGGTGAGGAAGTTCCCAGAGGAAAGCCTTTGTGACATTCACTAAACATTAATAAGTTAGGAGAACTCAAACAATTTGAGGAAATCCATTACATTAAAAATTTAAAGGCAAGATACTATAGGCAAAACCACTATGTTTTCAGGCACTAGTCAGTTTTGAGATTTTGGCCAATTTTGCTTCCATAACACGCCTTCTTTCAGATTAGTGGAAAGAAAACATCCAAAATACACGTTTAAGTGTTTATTTTATTACACGTCATATATTTGCATCTGTAGATTTCAGTTACCATGCAAAGATTTGAAGGCTGCTTTCTCAAAGTGAGCCTGAAATCTTCAGTAGCTCTTACATATTCCAAAGTTTACGGTTTTATTATATATTCTGAAGGTTTTTCACAGGGCCTTATTCATATAACATTCGCCTGACTTTTTATTCAAAACATGTTATTCCAAAAAAACATGTTGGATTTCCCCCCCCCCTGATTGTTTGTCAGTATTGTCTGATTTATAGAGTGATAAAAAGAGATATACAAAATCCCCTTTGTAAAAAAAACGTTAACTCTGTGATGTAAACAAAATGAAACAAGAATTTTTGAACCTGGCTTCATCTGATGTTCAGATTTCTGTTCTTGAAATGTATGCAAGTTAGTGCATATTAAATACATGCCTCATTTGCATTTCCAAGCACAGTTACAGAAAACATGCTATACAAAATGTAATGTCTTAAGGTACTGTAATTATAACGGTTTAAAAAATAAGTTAATTTCACCTGCCTTAAGTTAATAAACTTTGCGATTAAGTTTAAGATTTAGATTTTTTTCTATGCGAGTATGTTAAATAGCACTGAACTTGAAATGTTAATTAATCTAATTCATGCAGTTTGATTAACTGAGATCTGCCATGCTGTCTAGAAATAATTGAGATTATACAGAGATATAATATCGAAATGATTTTTGTTTTTTTAAGTGGTCGAGCACTACTTTTGTCTAATGTCGCTTTTAATCAAACAACAACAGTTGAAAATATGAATATTCTTTTATGCAATTCTTTGGCTCATTTTCCAGGTATTCTCAGAACAAACATTTCTAGCTCTTACTTCTGACTTTACAGCAACACATCATTGACCCTGTGCAGAAAGCCCTGGATTATTACACAGAGATGGAGAAAGCTCTGGAGAGGGAGAAACAGAACTGGGCCCAGAGTGAGAAGATGGTCAAGCCCAGCAACTTAAAAGAGCCAGAAGCTCATCCAGAACCTGGTGGAATGACAAAACCAGTCAACCTATAATCTAACCTCACACCGTTAAATGTTCATACCTATAATCAGAATGTAAATTGAGTTTCAGAATTGTGCTTTAAGGCTTAAAGTAAACTTATTTATGCTACTTTTACTAAATGTGTATATATATATTCAAACAAGGGTTGAATAGTTTCACTAAATATATACAAAGTGATAATTACAAATAAAACATAATTACAAAGTGATTAATTAACTTACATTTGGCCTTTTTCTAATTTAATATAACATTTTTCATTACAGGTTATCAACATAAAAAGTTGAGTGAAAATTGAAAAATTTAATGAATATCAGAAAGTCGTATCTCACGCTTTTGCATTAATGACAGCATCTGAAATAAAACGACTTACTAAAAATACTAAAATCACAATGTCTGCTGAGAATTGTTTTTCTTTTGTCAAGATAGTCTTGAAAATGAATGTAATTAACATGCACAGTTACCCCAGAAGATGGCGCTACTAGAAGCTACAATTTCATAGGCATGAGAGAGGAGGCTATAAATGGAACTGTACCGTTAAATTATGAAAATAGGCGATTGTCACTGCTAATTACATTATAGGAATTGTTATAAATATTGATTGAGGTTTGTCTCGGATTCTACTGTGCAACTGAAAACGTGCTATTGAAGAGTTGAGTGTCAAAAACAGTGAAAAATTTAATGAATATCAGAAAGTCGTATCTCACGCTTTTGCATTAATGACAGCATCTGAAATAAAACGACTTACTAAAAATACTAAAATCACAATGTCTGCTGAGAATTGTTTTTCTTTTGTCAAGATAGTCTTGAAAATGAATGTAATTAACATGCACAGTTACCCCAGAAGATGGCGCTACTAGAAGCTACAATTTCATAGGCATGAGAGAGGAGGCTATAAATGGAACTGTACCGTTAAATTATGAAAATAGGCGATTGTCACTGCTAATTACATTATAGGAATTGTTATAAATATTGATTGAGGTTTGTCTCGGATTCTACTGTGCAACTGAAAACGTGCTATTGAAGAGTTGAGTGTCAAAAACAGAATTAATCACAGCACTCTTTTACATTCAAATTTATTTTACAAAAGAAAACTTCATTTTACACATATATTTCCCAAAAACCAAATAGTGTCTCTTTAGTCTGACGATGCAAATGGAATATTATGCATGCAGTTTTGCATTTCTCTCAAATACCGTCCTGCACAAGTAATACCCACAATTCCATTTGAACTCCATTTGAAGCCATTAAGTTGCAGAGGCAGGTAAAGCATTAGCATGCAGCACTGTACACATTTGCATAGTAAATGGCTTTCACTTATTTTGGATTAATTTGTCATAGTCCTTTACCAACATGCCATTGCATGAAACAGAACTTAGAATCAATTATTCTCAGGAAGGAAGGGGAAAATGGTTTTATCGGGGCAGTGGTGTAATATAGGAAGTACATTGTTCGTTTTTTTTTACAAAATGAATGAATTCTGATGAGTTGTTGACAAATTTCCACAAACAATGTAAATATAGGATGAAAATGCTTAACACACCTTTAAATTAATGAAGTCCACAGAGCTCTTAAAAAGAGGCATCGAAAGAAACCTTCTGTTTGCAAAAGTTGAAAAAAACCCAAACATGTACCTTATTAAAAAGTTAAGGCATAAAGTTACTGGCAGGGAATGTATTGACTGAAATTGAAAAAAATAGTAATATGAGTCATTAATAATAATACTAATAATAATAACAGCAATGGTGGTCCTGAGTGTTGGCTACAGTACTGACACCAAAAGTGACCAAAGGACTTTGAGATGTAAGTTATGGAACACACACCAAAATGGGGGGGGGGGATTTATATATATATATGTGTAAATGCTAAAAGTGTTTTTAATAGTCAATAGTAATAATAATCATGAATATTATTTCAGAACAATACTGTCAACTGGTTCCTAATTAGCTCTTTATACATTTATAGTGTGAATCCTCACATTCGATATGCTTCTGAGAATGTTACTGAACTTGCTTTAAACAAGACAACAGAATATTATGTTTTTTTTTCTTTTATAGTTTATGAAATATTGCACATGGATAATGACGTGGGCAGGAGAAACGGGAGTGGCAGTGATCAGGGAATAAGGACACTTTACCCAAACTACATCGACTTCTACTGGCCCCTCAACTGCAGCAAGAAACTTTTACTGAATGCTTTCTAATGCTACGAACGGTTTATACTGAAAATAGCCTATGAACAGACAGAGTTTCTTTCCTACTGGTTCTGCACACGGCAAATCCAGTAGTTTATTACTAAAGCTACCTCTTCAGAACTGCTCACACGTAGAACTTACAGCAGAATGGAAACTGAATAAATCGAATCATTTCCACACCAAACATATAGTATTAACACTCAGATATGATTCAACCTCAACTATATGAAGCCACTGAAGGATATGGACCAAATGCTTTTTGCAACACAGAAAGTATAAAACTGAATCGACACTGCTTTTGTTCTCTCTCTGGGCATTACAAACACACAGCGATCTCTGTGAGAGGAAACACTGTACAACACAACACAATTAAGGTAATCAAATCAGATTGCAGAACTGTTGTGATTTGCAGTACCAAGAAACGAGTCGAGAAAAAGGCAAATGTCAAGATCCAGACAACATTTAAATCACTGTGCTAACATCAATTACAAGCATTGTTTGGAGCTGTTTATGAAACATATTTAGCATTTTTAATTGAATAAATGACAATGAGATGGAGACATATCTAATACACTAGAAAATCTGATGTTTTTTGTCAAAATCACAAAAGCCTTCAGCATAACCAAGTAGTTTTGCACATGCGAAGGCAGGAATGACACCTGATTTGTTCATCTGAGCACTTCAGTGTGTGTGAACAGCTTTTGCAAACAGGCCTGAGGAAAACAACTAAAGAAAAATTTTTACAGATAAAGCTATCAAGCAAAACAAACAATAAAAAAGCATTTCCTTTTATAGTTGTTATGTTGTATCTTAGTCTAAAGTCTAATTTCAATTCCAATACTAAGTGTACCTGCTATGGCAACCAGTAACTATACTATAGGTCAGGCACGCACTAAATAGTTCAAGACTAGTAGCAGTCATAATAATCGATGACTTGTTTCATAAAGCTTAATAGAACAGAGAAACTTTATGGTGATCCACAGACCTGACTAAACCTGATACGTTTACACGACAACAATGTACTAAAAACAGAAAAGTTTTTTCTTCGCATGTTTGAAATGTTTCGCGTATAGATGACAACATTATCAAAATGATCCCCGCTCACATTGATACTAAAACGCTGTATTATTCATTCCAGGACAGTAGTTGGCAATGTCACTTTGTAAAGAAACTCTACGCAAACACGTAATATGCTTGCGCATCACCGTTATCACAGATGTTTGTAGTTTACACAGAGGCGATAATGGTATCGTTTTCAAAAACTTGCACTTTGATTTCAAAAGTTTGCGTTTTCAGGCCCCCAAAAGGCCACTGTCATGTAAACGAACGGCCAAAACGCTTAAAACATTGGTTACACTTTATTTTAAGGTGTCTTTGTTACAGTGTAATTATACATTTAAGCACTGAGTAATATTAAATACCAACATGTACTTACTATATGGTTAGGGTTAGGATTAGTGTTTGGCTTAGGGTTACTTGCATGTACTTATGCATAATTAATTGTTATTGTAATAGTAAGTACATGTAACATGTGTAACAAGGCCACCTTAAAATAAAGTGTTACCAAAACATTTTCCATTTTTAGTTTGAAAATGGTGTTGAGTAAAAGCTGCCACATATTTTAATGACACAGGCTACTGTGCTGTTTCAGTCAGAAAACAAGAGTGTGATATGAGCTCAACAAAACCCCTGAGAATCTCACAAAACATGCTCAGGCCACATTTCACCAAAAATAAATAAATAAATAAAACCCTATAAATAGCAAAAAAAAAAATTTTTATTATTATATTTGAATGATAATTAAGCACATTTTACGCTCAAATTCTTATTCATTACCATAATATGTATAGTATTTTTTTAACCATTATTTTGAAATGAAAGGCAATACAACAAATACTATCATGATGCATAATTCTTTACAATGTAAACAAAAAAAATCTGTCTTTACAAAATCATGAGCTTAATTTTCATGAAAAAATGTCACAGTGCAAGTTTTGATGGTCCTAAAACACACTTCATTGTATTAATATTGTTTATACTTATATTTATTTGTAAATTTAGATTATTTTTTCTTTCTAGATGATTTCCATAATCTGGAAATCTTGTAAGGTTTCATGAGATTCGTTCTTTTACTATTACAACCAAGTAATAAAGTAAATTAAAATGATACAATCTACCTGATACTGGTACTCTGGCATACATTTTTGCAACAACATCCCACTTGTAGGCTTGGGCAAAGCGCTGAGTTGAACTATAGGCATTATGGTGTATGTAAAAAGGGATCATTTGTTGCTATCTTTTGTGTTCTGCTCAGAAAAGTATGTTGATACTATCTGCAGATATCATTATGAAAATAGACTGCGGGAAAAGAAACCTCTTGGAGTTTGGCACCTATGAAGAATTCCTGCTTCGTACCTGAGGCTGCTTGGGCAAAAGAAGAGACCATCTAAGATAAATACTAAGACAGGAAGAAACAAAACAGCAAATGCATTCCATTGGCTACTGAAATCTTGCAAAAAGGCTCTGTGCTGATTGGCTCTTGGCACTGTTGAGCATTTCTGCATGCCGGCACTAGTTCAGGGTGACAATTAGCATGACACCAAGAAACGTCCTGCAAATATAGACAGTGCAGGGCTTTGCTTAGCAATTAGACGCAGGGCTTAGGCCTCTACTAGGAGAAATTGGATGGACCAGATTGTACTATAGCTGTCACTCCTCCAGGAGAGCATCTTAACTCAACCATTGCAGATAAAATCAGAACCTCCAAGTGCCTGACAAGAGATGCGCAAGGGCTGCAAACAACTGCCTTACATAGACGGAACGGGTGCTCGGATTTTGCTTTTAGTTAAGATGGCCCATAGATGGGGACCTGTGTCAGAGTGAACGCAATGCACTGCATTTACAGAAAGGGTTTACACAATTACATGAGGTTTATCTCATAGCTCTGGCTGTAGTGGTTTGGACGTTCAGAGTCTGTGCCGTGATTCGTTACTGTAGCCCCCAGGGGAGCCCTGGTTGCGGTGAGGTTTGTACGCGTCTTGATAGGGATCATGGTAGTCCTTCTCTACCAGAGGGTAGTGGTCTCGACTTTGCTGGGAGCTGGAGGACAGGCAGTTATGACTCTTCTTTTGCCGCTCGTTGTTGTGGTAGTTCTCATCGGAGGTCATCAAGCTGCGCCGCTCCATTGGAGAGTTGTCACTGATATGATTGCGGTTTTTATTTCTTTGGCTCTGTTGAAAGGTTACCGATATTAGCAGCGAAACCAATATAGTACTATTCAAAATAAATCCAAAATAACCCTTTCAGAGGACAGTATTAGGCATTTACTTTCAATCATGTTACTACATACAGTAAGTTAACAATTTCTGTAGAAAAAATTAGGTAAAAAAGGTAAAATAAAATACATTTCATTCAAGCACGCATAAACATAATATTTGGTAACACTTTATTTTAAGGTGTCCTTGTTACACGTTACATGTACTTACTATTATAATAACAATTAATTATGCATTATTACATGCAAGATACCCTAAGCCAAACCAATCCTTACCTTAACCATATAGTAAGTACATGTAGTTAATTAATATTACTCAGTACTTATATGTATAATTACACTGTAACAAGGACACCTTAAAATAAAGTGTAACCTAATATTTCAATTTACTTAATTTTGACCATTCTATGAGCATTTTTTGTTCCTGAAATTTCATGCAAATCTCAAGTAATCTCTGAAATCTCCAGTTCATTCCTATGGTACGTTCTATAAAGCTTGTGATGGCAACAGTAACCAAGGGGGCGGAGCTTAGCAAGGAGTTTCCACACATTTTAATCAACATATTTTGGAATATTTAAAACTGAGCCCCAAGTCTCCACTCACCTGTAGTCCAGAGACGGCTGTGGGGTATGGTGAGAGCACAGTGGATCCCAGGTTGCGGCCCAGCAGAGGGTTCAGAGGAGTGCTGAGGGAAGTGTGAGTTGCACGCCAATATGCCTCCATATACTCAGCCAGATGTTCACATGCATCCTCGAGCTGGTTCTCATCCAAAATTACGTCAAACATTTCCTGGAACAGGGCAGGAACAGCAATGTAGTCAGTGTTTTTTATGTCACATCCTTTATTTTCAAAGTCTTCCATTCAACCACCTCGCTCTATTTTGACACATAACTTTTTACAGCCCAATCCAACCTCGATGAATAAAATCACATTTTTGTTTTACTGAATATCCTGTTTTACTCTGAGTCTGACAAAAAGTCTGGAGTCATTTTGTTTGTTTTTTGAAAGAATACCTTTCTTCAGCAAGGACGCATTAAATTGATCAATGAAGACATTTATAATATTACAAAAAAAATTGCTGTTAATTTGAACTTTCTATTCATCAAAGAATCCTGAAACAAAATGATGTTTCCACCACAAAAAGTACTATGCAGCACAACCTTTTTTATAACATTGATAATAAGAAAAGTTTCATGAGCAGCAAATCAGCATATTAGAATGATTTCTGAAGGATCACGTGACTAAAGACTGGAGTAATGTCTGCTGAAAATTCAGCTTTACCATCACAGAAATAAATTACATTTTAAAATATATTCAAATAGAAAATAGTTATTTTAAATTGTAATAATATTTCACAATATTACTGTTTTTACAGTTCTTTTAATCAAATAATATCAGCCTTGGAGAGCATAAAAGACTTCTTTCAAAAGCATCTTACTGACCCCAAACTGCTGAGGGATAGTGTATTTCAGATTATGAGAGTAAAATGGGTTGCAAACGGTCTGTTATGGTATTCTGGATACTCACTGGAGGACACTGAGCTAATTTGTCTGCTGCCACCAGTTGTACATTTAAATGCTTGCTTTGAGACTTCCCTCGTGATTTGATCAGCCGTTGCAATACCTGTAAGCACGCACATGCAATAACTATTGACAATTTAACATCATTTAACTAACAGATATTGTTAATACATTGTTACATAATACATTGTTAATAAAGTTTTTAATAAAGGAATGCAACCTTGTTACCTTGGGAGAAGACACTTTGACATGGACAGTAATGGGAGCTAAAGAAGTCTTGATGAGCTGGGCTGGATGGTTGATTGTGTCGGCATCCAGCACAACCAGCTGAAGGGATCTGGCCAATTCAAAGATTCGCTCGATCTCACTCTGAACCTCCGCTGTCAGAAAGAGGAAACATTCAGCATGATGTCAACATGCTGATTTAGAAGCAGTAAACATGTCCAACATTAATTAATTAACTTGAATTCAGTTCGAAATGCTCAGTGGCAAATAAATATTAGCTGACATACCCAGGTTGGATCTGGTGTTGGATCTCTCAATGATAGCTCTCTTACTAGGGTTATTCAGCACAGATCTTTTGGCCAAAGAGATGTCTGCGGTTACTCTTGTGATTGATATCCTGGAATTAGGAAATAAATGTAGTGAAATCTACCACATGTACAGCAAAGTTATTTCAAATCCACAACAGATTAAAAGCTGTCCCTCACCTGCCTTCAAACCTGTGTTTCAGGAAGTCAAAGAGTGCTTTCTGCATCATATCTGTCACCTGTGTTCAAACCCATGGGGACAGGAGAGTAAACACAATTATGAGCAAAAAGGAGATTTTTATTTGGAAGATTAATTGGAAAAATTGAGGAATATATCTACTTTACTTCAACAGCATCCAGCCAGGAAATAACAAATAAGTGCAGTCTGTTTTAAAGTAGTTCACCCAAAAAAGAACATTTGGTGAAAATTTGAGTTTACTCATTCCATACCATTCAAGATGCAGATGAGTTTGTTTCTTCATCGGAACAGAATTGGAGAAATGTAGCATTACCTCACTTGCTCAACAATGGATCCTCTGCAGTGAATGGGTGCCGCCAGAATTAGAGTCCAAACAGCTGAAAAAAACATCATAATATTCGACAAGTAATCCACACCACTCCAGTCCATCAGTTAACGTCTTGTGAAGTAAAAAGCTGCATGTTTGTAAGAAACAAATCCATCAATATGGCACACAAAATATAGTCCATAATCCATAATAATAACGCTTCCTCCTGTTGTCCTCTCACATCAAAATCACAATTTTAAGAACTGTTTTGGACTGTTTTCACTTGCAAACGGTGATGGATCTGTGCCTATTTCTCACTTGATTCAGACAAGACGACTTTTCACTGGAGAAAGCAATATTATAGATAGAGGACTCATATTTTAGCTGTAAGCAATGCTTTGAAGAAAAAAAATGGATCTTGATGGATTTGTTTATTACAAACATGCAGATGTTCGCTTAACAAGACATTAATTGATGAACTGGAGTTAGGTGGATTACTTGTGCATTATTGTGATGCTTTTATCAGCTGTTTGGACTCTCATTCTGACGGCACCCATTCACTACAGAGGATCCACTGGTAAGCAAGTGATGTAATGCCAAATTTCTCCAAATCTGTTCTGATGAAGAAACAAACTCATCTTGGGAGAACTAATCTTTTAAATAATTTTTGTAACAGAGCAGATGACATATATTCTTGAATAATGAGCTGAAATGATCAAACACAGCTGTTTATCTTTCACAAATCAATCATGATATACGCTCCAAGGTGCATGACTAGAGATTTAGTCTAATATTCAGATGGTTCATGCTAACACACTTGTCACGCTGATTTCAGGGATAATGGTTATGTTTTTTTCCCCCCTGTTTCTAATTTCAAACCATGCTCCATTTTTGAGACTGACATGTTGTACCCAGAAGGTTGTTGCCTTGGCAACTCTGCTTAGAGATGATGACTTCTATTCAGTGACAAACCGACATCCCCTCTCGCTTGCTGCTTAAGAAGTGATGCCCTGGTTACCATGTCTAAATATACACACGCATACACCATAGGGATTGGGGGAGGCCTACCTCATATCCCTTAAGTGATGGCCCAACTAAGACCACCGGCCTCATGGATGGGACCACATCGTATGGAGGAATGTGCTCGGCCTGCAATATAACAGCGATTTAGATGTGAAACAATATGCTGTTTATTTGCAATAGCCCCATACTGATTACTGCATGAACACTGCAATAGTTCGAAACTGCAGTTTATTACAATAGTATGGCTATTTTATAGAATATATAGAACTGACAAATAAAATAAAATACAGTTAACTCACCACTTTCTGTTTCTGTTTACCTGTGATGATGGAAAAGAGGAATTTTAAAAAGTAGATTAAAACAAGCCACAAAAACAATACATCAAAATCAGATGCATCTTTTCTCTATTTAAAATTAAATAAAATAATAAAATAAAATTCAGAAATGTTCAGTGCCTAGCACCTAGGCCTGTATGCTTTTTAATATTATACTAAATGTCACTGGGCAACGCAGCTTCTACAGATTGTGTTTCTCAGCCATATTTGTTTTGTGTCAAGAGGTAATAACAATTTTGACACTTCATATCTTGCAATAACAGCCTTAAAAAGGACAGACAAGTTTTTCCCTCAGTTGCTACTGGAAAATATACATTCATTCCTTAATTTATGTGAACATTTTATAAAACCAGCCTATAAATTAGAAGTGAACTGGAACCCTTCACTAAGTCTGAAGAATGAAGCTGACCTGCAGAAGCAGGGTTGGGCTTGAAGGTGCCTGACACCATCTCACCCAGGCTGGAAGAGGAGTTCCCACTGGACTTCCTATAGGAATAAAGAACAGGGAATGGTGTTAATTAAGGACTGTGTTCAGAATGGAATATTTTAGGACACTCAAAAGGGATCACAGGTGACAAATAGCTAAGAAACACCGTGGCTGTCAGACTCTGTTCCATGTTTTGTGTGTGTCTTGCTCCCCATGTGCCTTCCGATGCCCATATTTGGTTTGTTTCCTGTTCCTGTCCTGATTTAGTTGATTTCTTCCCAGGTGTTTCCCATGTTTAATTTCCATTGATCCCAGGTGTGTCTCGTCAGCCCCTCCTCCTGTGTGTATAAAAAGTGTTCCCAGTCCCTAGTTCTCTGTCCGCTGTTGAAGGTCTTCGTGTGAACGTCTTCCTGTGTTCGTCTCCCTTGGTGCAAATAAAGTCTTGGTAAAAGTATTCTCCAGCGTCTCCTCGTCCCTCGTGTGTGTGACATCGTGACAGAACAGCGGACCGAACTGTAAGCGGCATCCCTTCCCCGTGTTTGATTTCCGGTTTTTTGTAAGTTTTTGTTTTGCCTTTTTCCCCGTGCGCTCCTCCACGTCCCCAAATGGAGGAGCGTTTAATGTTCCTCACAGTGGCTCAGGCGAGCCCAGACCCCATTGTCTTCGCGAGGGCGTTTGTGCCGCTCGCCCTCGCCAGCTCCCTCGAGGGGGAAACCCTCGCGACGCTGTTCCGGATCGGGATGACGTTCCATCATCCCACGGAGCTCCCAGACACCAACAACCTGGACTGGAAGGAGACAGTCATCCGGTGTCTGGAGAGTCTCCGATCCCGATCCGGAACCCCTCCGCCGGCCGTTCCCGAGGCAAGTCAGCCGGCAGTTAGTGTGGCAAGAGAAGGACTTTAACTGTAAGCGACACGAGCATACGCAAAAAAGGGGAACAATATGATGTTTGTTATTACTAAAATTTTATATAGCCCACGTTTTTATAAACATTTTTTATTTTTTATTTTACCGCTTAGGCAATAACGTTGACAATAACGTATATCTTCAACATACGTTGTTTGTCTATGGCCAAAAATGTAAGAAGATATGTTTTCAGTGGACTTTTAAAATTTGCTTTGCTTGAGAAAACATAAAAATTGAGAAAAAAAAAAAAATACAGTTACAGTGTTTTTTTTCTTTTGATTTAGTCGAGTTGGTTTTGCAGCATACACAATGTGATTTTCGGCAATCGAGATCTGGCAGCAACAGCACTTTTTTCCGCTTGGGCGAGCGCTTCGCGAAC
>NW_015626394.1:451684-452104 GCF_001515625.1 Sinocyclocheilus rhinocerous
ACACAATGTGATTTTCGGCAATCGAGATCTGGCAGCAACAGCACTTTTTTCCGCTTGGGCGAGCGCTTCGCGAACAGATTACCTCGCGCATGAAATCTGCCGCAGACCAGCAAATCACTGAGAACGCGCTATAATCCTGTCGAGTCATAGTAACAGAGTGGAGGCGAGAAAGCTGCGGAGAATCCGCTCGCCCGGAAGCAACTGCAACTGACCTAGATTTAAAGAAAATTACTGCCGTTTGGCAAATAAATCATTGTACGTACTTATTCCTAGCTCTTTAAGCTTTAAGTTACATTTCAAATGACAAGGGATCAACTTATAATCATGTTTATATGAATTATCCCGTGAACTTATTCTCTCAAATGGCCTGGGTATGCGGAGCATTCGCAGCTTATATGGACGGAACGCCACTGATATATA
>NW_015626394.1:452307-459208 GCF_001515625.1 Sinocyclocheilus rhinocerous
AATTTAAGGGGGTCTGAATACTTTCCGTACCCACTGTATATATATATATATATACTGCCTACTATTTTTTTTTTAATAGTTTTCAAAACAAAAATATGAGCTCATCACATTGCATGTCTAATTGGAATCCAGTTATGTTCTCAGAAATAAATCATTTGTATTTAATGTTTTTAAATTAATTGTGTATGAAATATTGTGGCAGTCAGATCAAGTTGGGCATTTTTTATGTAATTTTGTGTAAACATTTGGACAGCCTAGAATATGCTATAATGTCAACACTCTATTCATCTTTGTTATTGTATTTAAGGTAAATAATATGTAAATGTCTTGAATGATGTATTTGGATCACTATTTTAGACATTCTATGTTTTTCCTTTGTTAAGGAAAGAACAGAAAAGTGCAAATGCCTTTGTCCTTCAAATCCAAACATTTTATCTGAGAGAGTGGTGAGGTATGACTACTGCGTGACTCAACACTGCTGATCACTGATGCAGTATCTCATTCAAAGCATTCGTGTGTCATTTCTTTCAATAAACACCTACAACTATGACTGATCATGCTCGGTATATAAAAGGACATAGCACCAATTCCAAAATTAGTTGTCCCATGAATAAACACCCGTCCTGTGTTCTAAATAGAACAATGCTACAACGAACAATGAGGTACAAGGGCATTTGTAATCATCTTGAAATTTGGTTTTTGAAATTTGAACAGTAGCATTCAAAACTGTTTAAGGCTCAGTGTTCACTCATTCCTCATATATTCTCCTCTTACCCATGGAAGCGGCCCCTTTTTTGCTCCTGCTGTAAGCGAATGTTCTCTAGTTTTAAGGGACTGGGGATGAAACCGATATCACAACCTTCCTTCACCAGTCGCCCAATCCACCAGTCATTGTTGTACTTCTGTGGAAATACACAGAGGACAAAGGAATTTGTTTAAAGTCCATTTATAAATGGATACAGCTAGACAGGCTCTCATTAAATAAATGCCCTCTTCACCTCCTTGATGTGAAGGAAGTCTTTAGCATCAAAGGAAATGGCAGTGCCAGCAACAGGAACATCCTCATCCAGGGCACCACAGTAGCTGACGTTTGTCTTCACGGCAAAGGCCACTGCTTTGGCCTGAGCACATATTGATGAATAGTAAATCAGTGTAGTTTTAATTACCATTTGTGCTTGAGCAACTTGATAATAGAAACTAAATACCTCTAAAATAGTTTCTACAATTTGCTATTTTAAAAATTAAGAAATGGCATAGGTACAGTACAGGTAGCTCTGGCTAAGACAGTCTGACCTTTGCCCTCTCCAGCTGAATGGTGGCTTGCTGTTCTTTCTCCTGCCGGCCGCCCTGCTCCTCATCCAGAGAGACATCTGAGTCAGACGGTCTGCTGGTGTAGGAATCGGCAGAACCCTGCACACACATTGTGAACACCTATCAATTTATTGCCATTTACACAAAGGCACCTTTAAATAGTCTCATTATGTAAAACAATCCCAAGAATTCTAAAATATATCTAGATTGATGTATGATTTACAGTGGATGTGTGCTACACCACACAAAGAATGTGTGGGAGGAATAACCTTTACTTCTGCTTGTCCATAATGACACAAATTAGTATTACGCATAGTAATTTTATTATTTTACGTAAATGGGTTTAGAGTGCATTAAAATGTTTTGTGTTAAATATTAATTGCAGTGCATCAAGCAGAAGCTGATACTTTTAATAATCTTTCATGTTAAAGGTTTGACATTTTTTTTATGTAAACCCTGTAATAGCTACGCTATATTAAACACACAAAGATGAAGATGAAGGTTTATAAAGTCTTTAACATGGCACAGAAAGCCTTAAAATAGGAGCAGCAGTCATAGTGAAATGACACATTATCAAGGAGAATGTGGTAAACATGAATGTATTTTTGGGTTTGGGAGATTAAACGTAGGGTAAGATAAAAGGACATTTAGATGTGTATCACTGCTATATTTCTTCAATCACAGAATAAAAAGACAATTTCTGATTATTACATTTAGTGCTTTAATTATACACTGTTCAAAAGTTTAGGGTCAGTAAGTTTTTTTTAATAAAAGAAATTAATACTTTTATTCAGCAAGGACACATTAAATTGATCAAAAGTGACAGTAGAAGAATAATGTCACAAAAGATTTATATTTCAAATAAATATTCTTTTGAACTGTTTTCAATAATAAGAAATGTTTCTTGAGTGCCAAATCAGCATATTAGAATTTTTTAATGTGACATTCAGCCATTCAGCCACTACAGGAATAAATTATTAACACAATACTTTTTACTGTATTTTTAATCAAATAAATGTTGCCTTGGTGAGCATAAGAGACGTCTTCCAAAAACTTACAGTCCCCATACAGTCCACCATAAATGATACAGGTAAAATACTAGAAATTCCACCATAACATAAATGTCAAGGCAATGAAGAAGCACACTTCCCAGCTTGCATTCTGAGGAACCTGAAACTATGAATACAGAGTTAAATTCCTGTTAGACACTTCATACATTATCACAAACAGGCGACAAGCCAGATGTGACACTTATCAATGAAACCCAGTCCGGTAAGAGTGCAGTAAACAGGTCTAATGCTGACTTCACAGTGTTTGTAAAGCTGAGAAATGCAGCCGACTGAACATGTGCAGGTGTTGATGCACAGACTGATGGAAGCATTGAAGGAAACAGAAACAGATCAAAGACAAAATGACTGAAGCTGACAGCCTCAGAGTCAGAAAAATGGATGTCTTGGTCAAATATATTATAGGGGATGAAAAAGAGAGAGGGCGAATGGATCAAAAGTCCCATAGGAAAGACAAACCCCAAAGAGATCTCTTTAAAATATCAATTTCTTCACCTAGACAGCAATGAGATTAAATGGAGAGCAATTTGAGACTTCAAGCATATGCTTCTCGGTTTCCCCTGAGAAAAAAAAAATCCTAGTAATATCAAAAATATTACTAAATGCCCTCAGATTTACAAAAAATATGCAAGTCTGCAAAAGATTTAAATACTAAAACTAAAACATTTCTCATTAAATACTAAAACTAAAACATTTCTCATTAAATTCTTCCAAGAAAAAATAATCTTGCTATGAGCTATGATAACCATATTAATCTACAGTATAAGTCAACAACTGTCTCTCAATTCTGTCTATTTTTATTTCTCCAAAACAATTAATAGAGAATTACTACATCAAAGCTAAAGATATACGACATAAATAGTCTTTTATTTTCTCTGAATAGCAGGGAACTACTGGCAAATGGATGGGGTGAGATGAGATATGGAGGAGATGGTCTAAAACCAGAATGGTACTTTATTGAGAGCAAGAGACGCAATAATAATAATAATTCATTACATTTATATAGCGCTTTTCTAGGCACTCAAAGCGCTTTACATTGTCAGGGGGTATCTCCTCGTCCACCACCAGTGTGCAGCATCCACCTGGATGATGCGACGGCAGCCATAGTGCGCCAGAACGCCCACCACACACCAGCTTATTGGTGGAGAGGAGACAGAGTGATGAAGCCAATCAGCAGATATGGGGATTGTTAGGAGGCCATGATGATCAGAGGCCAATGGGCAAATTTGGCCAGGATGCCGAGGTCACACCTCTACTCTTTTCGAAGGACATCCTGGGATTTTTAATGACCACAGAGAGTCAGGACCTCGGTTTAACGTCTCATCCGAAGGACGGTGCTTGTTGACAGTATAGTGTCCCCGTCACTATACTGGGGCGTTAGGACCCACACAGACCACAGGGTGAGCACCCCCTGCTGGCCTCACTAACACCTCTTCCAGCAGCAACCTAGTTTTCCCAGGAGGTCTCCCATCCAGGTACTGACCAGGCTCAGCCCTGCTTAGCTTCAGTGGGTAACCAGTCTTGGGCTACAGGGTGATATGGCTGCCGTTACAGGGTGATATGGCTGCCGTTGAACGTAAGATGAACATAAGAGCAACATGTGCTTTGATCTGCTAATCAAAATTGTGCTCAAAGCTAACAGTCACCTTGAAGGTTCATTAACCCTGTAGTTGTGCCGCATAAGAACATATCAACTAATCTTATAATCTACTAGAATTCTCTTTATCAATGCAATACAGTCATACAGCATTTTATACAGACCTTTTTTTTTTTTTTTTACTGTACATGCCATTAAAGGAATGTTAAAATCTACAGAATATGCGGGTTAATTACTTGTCATAGAAAATCATTTTGATTCATTCCTCAGCAAAAACAGTACATTACTTGACTTTGGCATGAAGCAAAACAGATATCTTCAATACTGTTTGTTAAAATTACCTGCACATTTCAATAATATATCTCAAATAAATCATGTATACACTACCTTTCAAAAGCTTGGGGTCCGTAAGATTTTTAAAAAATGTTTTGAAAGAAGTCTCTTATCCTCACCAAGGCCACATTTATTTGATTAAAACTGTAAAATCAGTAACACTGTGAAATATTATTAAAATTTAAAATAAATCTTTTCTATTTTACTATATTTTAAGAATTGATGGCAAAGCTGAATTTTTAGTAGTCTTCAGTGTCACATTATCCTTTAAAATCATTCATAGGCTGGTTTGGTGATTCTTATTAATGTTGAGAACAGTTGTGCTGCTTGATATTTTTGTAGAAACAGTGATACATTTTTTTTCAGGATTCTTTGATAAATAGAAAGTTCAAAAGGAAAAGCATTTATTTGAAATATATTATACTAATATATATATATATATAGCTAAATCTCTCTCATAAAAGGTTCAGGTTTACGTTCAATCCTACAGCCACCATATGGAGGTGTTTATTTTTTTATGAGTGGTCTATCTCCTCTTCCTTAAACTGTCTATGATCTGGTCCTGTCTTGCAGAAGACATGTAGGTTGAACAGATTGCAATTCCAAACCTCTGAACAGATTGCAATTCCATTTTGTGCTGCTAGCACAGAAATTACGCACTTAAGCACACAAAACTTTAAGAAGTGTGTGTTAAAGAAGACAATTCATCTGCTATACTGGCAAAAATTCAAAGAACCTTAAACAAGGGACCCAAAGAAAGATAAAGGGCTGAAGGAAGAACAAAGACTAGAGACACGGCAGTTCAGTGAAACCCAGATGCCAACACACAAGCACACACACAGAGATGCCTCATCATAGAGAATCTGATTCTATTCCTGGTATCTCCTCAAAGGTACAGAGAGATATTCATTGTGTCTAGTCTAACTGTATGATATCATCACTTCTGCAAATTCACGGTCACTTTTGCCATGATAGATGTCTCTAGCACTGTGGGAGATGAAGGAAGTGGATGAAAGGTGCACAAAATGTGTTATTCTTTTTTAAAGTAACTTAGCAACTAAGGATGAAGCAATTGCTGTAATGCTAAAAGGCCAGTTTAGACCAGCTCAGAATTGGTTCTGGTCTACCTAGTGGACTAGCATAGCCATCAGTATCTCTAGATCTCCATCTCTGTTCACTTGATGACTAGACATCATTAGACACTTCAGTTTTTAAGCTCACAACCCTGGCCAGCACAATGCCCTCACTACTGGCCATCACACTAGATCATAGACCTCCATGGCCAGGAAAGTCATGTGACCAGTGTTACATAAGGCAATGTGCACTGATGCGAGTCATGTGACAGGAGCTGCATCTGCTCTTGATGACATCAAAGCCCCTGTGATTCATCCTCGCTGCACCTCTTTCCATCTTCTCATTCTCCAGCACTCATTAGGACCACTGGAGCGTCAAACTATTCGGTTTAATACTGCAACACAAACAGTCTGAATCTTTAAACTGAGCTGATGCACAATGACTTTTATGAGTCAACAAACACTCATATATTATGGCCCATCATAACATATGCATGTGTTGCTGTATTATCTAGTTCAGTGGATCTCAACTGGTGGGTCACGAGGGTCTGATCTAAAAAAAACAACAATGCTAAATGCAAATATAATGCAACTGATCATATAAACATGCAGTTAATATAGCAAAAAGTAAAGCTTCTAAAGGATAATTCACTCAAAAAGAAAAATTATGTCACTATTTACTCCCTGTAATGTCGTTATGTCATTCCAAACCTGTAGAAGAATGTTGGTATACAAATTGTTTCGGGTCCCATTTGGATACCATGTTGGTATCCAAATGATTTTGGGCATTTACAGAATCTGCAGTCAGGCAATCACTTCACTTTGGAACACATTACACCCCGTGGCCAGCTGGTTTGCTTCCTCTATGCTGCCGACTCAGCGATACTGATGGTTGGATGGAGAGAGATGGCAGGGTGCAGGACAGGAACATTTCCCCAGCAGATGATAGCACAGTTCCTCTTTCACAGGCTGCCAGCATACTTCAAACTGAGGTCAAATATTTCATTTTCAAGCAATGAATGGTTCAACTGTTAAATGGTTATAATTTTTTTTACATATCGAGGGGTGAGAACCAGAAGGGCGTAAGTGACATTTTGGGTGAAATGGAGATATATATATCAAATGAAAGCTCTTGATGAGCTCTTTCTACTTCCAAAAGGACACAAGTGAATTCTTAATCATTTTGGAGTTATTCATTAGAAACCAAAATACTTAATTCTGAACATACTAAACCTTTTGAGTAGTGATACCCGCCACCATATGTCAACTTGATTGATGGCTTTGACCTTTGTGACCTTTCCCCCTCCCCCACGCACCAACCACATGGCGACCACCCACGTTGTGTTGACCCCGTGACCTGTCCAGATGTGAAAACCGGCAAATGTGAAATTCCGACGTCAACCTTTGACCTCCGGGGATGAAAAATGATGTTTGTTCAGCTGTATGTATGTGTCCGAGCGGTGATGAAGCAATAATGAACTCCTGAAGAATGTTTTTGAAGATTTTAATGGTCCGTTCCC
>NW_015626394.1:459269-459661 GCF_001515625.1 Sinocyclocheilus rhinocerous
CTCTCTCACACACACACACACACACACACACACAAACACTCAACACAGACACAAGTATTCACACAAACACTCAAACAAACACAAATATGCAGCAAATCACAAACATACATGCAAAACGCAAACCCAAGCATACAAGCGATTGCAAACACACACACACACACACACACACACAAATATGAGGCAAAACAAACAAACACACACACACACACACACACAGTCATTCTGATAAATTGAAATAAAAAATGTTTAGCTTGAATAAAGAATGAATAAAGAAAAAAAACGTCATACATTTTACCAGGGGAACAGAGAAACCATGTCTTCACATTATTTCAGTATCTTCGCAAATGAGATGTTTAAGATCTGTATCTCATCTAAGTCTATCTAAATCCCGA
>NW_015626394.1:459681-460309 GCF_001515625.1 Sinocyclocheilus rhinocerous
CGGATCAGTGGACTGTGACGGTATGGCATGGAGTAAGATTAATTTTGCAGCTTCGAATCGAATCTCATGCGGAGCGGTGTTTAGAAATGTTTTAATTATATAGATAATATTACATTTATTCACGTGTTTTTAAATATTATCTAGACTTGTTTTATTTCACAGTGTTTTGGGTATAAGGATCACGACCGTCTATCTTTCCTATTCTAACTTGCAGAAAATTGTACCAGAGAACATTGTTGGAATGTTTACACAGATGTAATCTGAGAGTCGAGGTCTTTACAGACGTAATGTTACGCTTTCTTTTAAGAAGTTTGTTTAAATAACAACGAGGCCTCTTTACATATGCTTCGGATTTAACCGCGACGACATAAATATTCTTAATTTAGACACGGTTATAAAATACGCAGTCCTAAGGTATCAGGGCATTTTTGCTCTCTCTCTCTCTCTCTATCTCTCTCTCTCTCTGTCTTTCGCTCTCACGCAAGCGTGCGCATTCAATCATTCTTTTAAATAAAAATAAATGAATTAATTATGTGATCGCATATGATATAAAACAAAGGAAAACATTTACACTAGTTTTAGTCATCACTAAAAATATAAAAACGTTGTACATTTTACCAGGATCGGG
>NW_015626394.1:460521-470641 GCF_001515625.1 Sinocyclocheilus rhinocerous
GGGAACGGACCATTAAAATCTTCAAAACATTCTTCAGGAGTTCATTATTGCTTCATCACCGCTCGGACACATACATACAGCTGAACAAACATCATTTTTCATCCCCGGAGGTCAAAGGTTGACGTCGGAATTTCACATTTGCCGGTTTTCACATCTGGACAGGTCACGGGGTCAACACAACGTGGGTGGTCGCCATGTGGTTGGTGCGTGGGGGAGGGGGAAAGGTCACAAAGGTCAAAGCCATCAATCAAGTTGACATATGGTGGCGGGTATCACTACTCTTTTGGTTTTTGTTTTGGCCCTCCTGTAAAGTTGGTGAAATGTCACTTACGCCCTTCTGGTTCTCACCCCTCAATATAGTCTTGTATAAATTATTCATTTTGAAAATATTAAAATATTAAAATATTTTATATGAAAGACAATTCAATTTTAAATAAATTTTTGATATTTAAAATGATCTATGAATATTGCGAAGGTGTCACCATATTTGCCATATCATGTTTGGCATGACACATGGATGAGAGGGTCATAAATACATTTCTAATTCATACAGTTCCTGAAGGCATGATTCCTCTGCCTTCAATCCCATAAGAGAGCTTCCAAGAAAGGACTACTGAGTAAATTTGACTAATTGTGTGCTGCTGAGTCAAATTAAAATTAAAACTCAAATTAAAATATTCAGTACATGCACTTTACAAGTTACATTTTAGTTTTCTTTTTTTCCATGTACAACTGTACCTGTCTGATTTTTAGGAAGTCGGCCTAACATTAGTCAATTGAAGCTCTTCTTCACTGAGCACATATACAGACATTTACAATTACTCATTCAGACACATGAAGACTGTAGATCAACTTGGCAAAAATTTTATAATTATACTTCCCATAACAGTAGTTATAGGTAAATAAAGCTGAAAATGTATACTGATCTCAAACTTGATACATCAGAATGAAACAAATCAATCTCTTTCAAACAGGCTATTTCGGATACACATGCTTTAGGAGGAGATAAAAAACACCTTAATATGATAATTTACGGAGACACATTAGAATTTCTTACTCAAGCACTCGGTTTAGCATGAATGCCCACGGAAATTATTTCTGTGCCTCGGCTATCACAACCTACTTAGCAGCAAGACAGTTTTATAAATGATCCAACTGATGTTTATTTATTACCACAAAGCAAATTCTATTAACCTTCCAACTTCAGAAGGAGCCATGAATAAAACATAATAAGAAAAAGAAAAGGAAATGTATCTATAATATATTAATACTTCCCCAGTTATATTTATTTAAAGGGGTCATTTCATATTTATTTTTTTCCCTGAGAAAATCCCACCATTTTTACATCTTGGTGGATGTAAAATGGATTATCTCTTCGGATTGTGGAGAGTATTGAGTTCTGCTAGTCAATGTTTACTTAGTACTCTGTTATTATAACAAAACATATAAAAAAATATTTTTTCATGATATGACTCCTTGCTGTATATGCATATATATATATTCACACACACACACACACACACACACACACACAGTCTGGTCAGCTATCCTTGTGGGGACTCTCCATAGGCGTAATGGTGTTTCTACTGTACAGACCGTATATTCTATTGTCCTACACCAACCCTACCCCTAAACCTACCCCTCACAGGAAACTTTCTGCATTTTTAGATTTTCAAAAAACTTCATTCTGTATGATTTATAAGCTTTTGTACCCGTGGGGACCACAATTTAGGTCCCCACCGTGACACGAGTCCCCATGAGTCTGTGTGTATTCAGGTTTAAGTCCCCACCAGAATAGAAAAACAGGTACACACACACACACACACACACAATACAAATAAAGAATTAGAATATATTAGAATTTACTTAAGAACTTCCTTTTTTCAGAAAGATTTAAGCTAACATCTGGAGACAATTTTGTCCCCAAATTAAAGTATAGACAAGTAAACCCACACACACACAATGGCTGAACCACATGCAGCTTTCATGTACTCTGCCTCAGTACGTACACCATTATCTAACCACGTCAAGTGTGTGGGCTTGGGTTTGTCAAGCCACACATTCTGCTTATCTTCAGAGATTGCACGCCATGAACATTTTCCTGTGATGCCAGTGAGTCTGAGAGAACTCAAAGTCCACTACGCTGGCAGATCATTGCCCTGTATTTCTTTGAAAACAAAAGCAGATAAATCGGTCAGTGAAAAAGCATCCTCCTGTGAGCAGATATGCAGATGAATCATGAGGGCTGATGACCAATGCAGGCAAGAGCAGTGGGTAATTACAGATAAATCTCTCCACAACACAGCATGAGATCACTACCATTTAGGGCCACATCTGATGAAAGCAAATACTTAACCATAAAAAGAGATGATGATGATGAAAGCTTTGTGTCAGTACTTCTAATATCTGACTAAACTGATCTTTAAATCAGTTGCTTTCAACTGGTGGGTTGCAATCCAAAATTGGAATTGAGTCCTTGAACTGTTACCTTGAAGACAGCATGTTCATGAATTGCTCAGTCTGATTTTTGGGAACTGGTTGCAAACTTCAAAGAATCACTTGCAGAAGCAGACATTACTAGCTCTAGATTTATAGAAAATTAATTTTCATTTTGAGGTGAACTATCGCTTTAACTGCTCTAATTCAGTCCAATTTAGATACCAATTCACTGAAAAGAAATAGTTTAAAAGAACAATCACTATCATCCATTCTTCTCAAAAACATTTACCTTAAAACTATACTGAAAAACAATCACTTTGAACTGGTAGCTTGAAACTTATGCAGTTGCTTTTATTATAAAGCAATTCCAAATATAACAGTGTGGATCTAGTTTGCACAATTAGACTCATAATAGTGGGACACCATCAATGTCATAAGTATAAAAAACAGGATACACTAAAACAATTACACGCAATGAATAGTACCCGCTTGAACCCTCCATTACTTTTAATATTCATAAGCTGTAAGGGAAGAGGAGAAAAGAAAGGCAGACACTATCAGACCACAAGGCTATATTAAGATCATTAGAGGCCACCAGATCTGAGCTACTTTGTCATTATTTCATTCTTACGACATAATTTCCATGATATTTCTGCACCATATAATTACAGAGAAAATACTTGCTGCGGGGTATTAAATTGTCCTCAGCTTCTCAGTATTTTGTAGCAGAGAACAGATACTTTGTACTAGATAGATAGATAGATAGATCTGTTTATTAACACATATGTCGGTACGTGTCAAATTCAGATTTTCTGTTCAATTGTTTTGTGAGGCTGTTAAGACTCAAAGGTGACAAACCTACAGTAAATGGTAAATACACAACATATTCATCACAATTTTTATTTTTACTTTTTTAAACGTCACAAGATGACACATAATACATTTATTTTAAATTTAAAAAAAATTTACCTTTCTGTTCAAAACTAAACTTAACCCATACATAATAATTAGTCATATAATATATTATGTTTCTCACTGAGGCTAAATCAAGCGTTCAATTATGACAAATGTATTAATGATGAACAAAAATAAACAAATGTATGGACATAACACAGGAGGTGTTGGTCCTTACATCCACACAATTATGATTTGTGGTCAAGGTTTATGGAAAAAAAATACTTCCCTTTTCTCAGAACATCCTAGGTCTAATTAATAATACCAACATACACAGAAAATAAAAGGCTTTCCTGCAAACCAACTCACAATTCTGAACTGCCAACTTCCTATTATGAAAAGTGCAAAAGTGGTAGAGAGATGATCACCCAAAAAAGAGTTTTTCCTGTTCATGTTCTTCCAAAACTCTGTTCTTCTGTGAAACATAAAAAACATTTTGAGAATTGTCTCAATGTAAGTCAATGGGCTCCAATGTCATTTGATTCCCAGCATTCTTCAAAATATCTTCTTTTGTGTTCCGAAAAAAGAAAGAAAGTCATACAGGTTTGGAAAAGGGTGCGTAAATGATGACATAATTTTAATTTTGGGTGGATCTTCTGAGGAATATAAGTGATATTTTGAGATTTGTTTCAATGGAAGTCAGTGGGCTCCAATGTCGTTTGGTTTGCAGAGTTCTTCAAAATATATTTTCTGTTAGGTAAAGTCATATGGCCAAAAAATGATAAGATCATATCGATTCATTTTCCAGCTCTGACTTTTCTCAGTGGTAACACTGAGCGGAATGGGGATAGTTTGTGATACATGTTAACAAACAAGGCTGCATCACAAAGAGCAACAAGAACATCTCTTGTTGTAAAGTGATGAAACTAGTGACCAGTTAAATAAGGAGACTGGCCTTGATGTGGCTGTAACCAGTACAGACATCAGTGCTGAATATTACTGCTACTTCCATGGGACTCGTTTATATCTGATCTAATGATGCTAATTAAATGAGCCCTCCATTACAAGCAGAAACAAAGTGGCACTTTAAGCAAGCGTTCCTTTTGAGTACAGCCGAAAATCCGACAAAAACAACAATGCATGCAAGCTAAGAGGAACTAAACCATCAAGCAGTGTGGCATTATTAGTGACAGCTCAATGATATGGAATAACAGGCTACCACAACAGCTGACTGATGCTCTCCCCCGACTGCCTCTTCCACAATGCATCTGAGAAACAGAGCATGGTTTGGAGAAAGAGTGGAGGTGACAGTGAAACAAAACCCATACACATGCACACACACATACGGATCCTCTCCCCTCCCCCAAAACACTCACTGGGACCAGTAGCACCATCCACAAGCTGAATTCCTCCAGCCATCCTCAGAGCATTTGTGTGAGCATGCATTCATTCAAAAGACCGTGAAGATGCACATATAGACCCTTACTCACCGCCTCGGAGTCTTCAAATCCATGCAGGTACAAATTGTCGTACATGGAGGTCTGATATTCCCAAGGGTTCACCTTAACGATCAAATGCAAATGTGGGATAAGGAAGCTCCAGCGAGAGTACGTATAACAGGGCTCTCTTACAATCCCCTTGCCCACAGAAAGACCACCGAAGGAGGAATGTCAAGCAGACGGCAGTTGCCCCTTTCGCTCCTGAAGCCAGCGTATTGTATTAATGAGGATGAAGCGTGATCGATCACATCATAGAGAAGTGGGGCGCTCCCCAGAGGCTGCAGAGAACTGGCATTTTATCAAGCTTCCACAAACAGAGCAGGAAAACTGAGCCTTCCTCAATCAGAAGCTGATGACAAAGCAGTGAGTCCGTCTTCTGATTGGCTGAGAGGAGCTCCAGTAAGAAAGGACAAGTGCTCTCTTCTTTTGACCGTTAAAGGAGGAGGAGAAGGGGTCTGCAGGGTGCTGACAGCATTCCACTCTTTGACCACTGGGTTTTCTGCTAATTTTCCTTGCCATTTCTATTTTTGACCATCTTGGATCTCACCTCTTTCTATTTCATCTCTTTCTTTCATCCATGTTCACATATAGACTCAACAATTCATTTCACAATTCACGCATTAGTTCACATACACTGTAAAAAAATTAGACATTTGCAAAATTAAAATAAGATGAAAATATGCCTTTTTAAATTTAATTTACTTGAGTGAATTTTAGATTTCTTAAGATTAAGTTAAAAAACTGTTTCCTTTGTTTATATTGTTCATTATATTATAAATAATTTATTATTATGATTATTATTAGTCAAATTTATAGTTTAATAAAAAATAGTAAAATAAAATAAAACAGTAGAGCATGGCACTAGCAATGCCAAGGTCATGGGTTCAATTTCCAGGGAAAACTAGAACTGATAAAAACGTGTACTTTGAATGTAAATCATATGTCGCTTTGGATAAAAACATCTGTGATGTAAATTGATATTAATATTGTGTGTTTTATCTGTGAGAAAGTGCTTGCTGTCCTAAACTAGTGACAACATTTGAAACATTGAGAAAAACATGTATTAAATACCTTAAAATGCCAAACACAAACATATGAAACACAATTGTAAACAACAACTAACTGAGCATTTAGAGTAGAAGAACAAATGCATCCTAACAACACAATACTAAATATGACACCCATCTCAAAGGTGCAAACAATTGCAACCATATTAATTATTCATGTTCTAGTGCACACTGCGAAAATGATAAATGAAGCCAAACCACAAACCATTTTTTCTCATGTAGGCCTAACGCCTATTTGAGCTAAAAAGCTAACTGAGAAGCATTACTGGTGTTCCTGAACTTTAAAATTGAGAAATTAGAATAAAGTTCATCTTTATCTTTTACAGTAACATTTTTCAGCATTATTTACTTCTGAAAAATATATAAGTAAAAAGAGCTAAAACAATTTACCAGTATAATGCAATGCAAATATGTATACCATAATGGCCTAACACACACACACACACACACACACACACACACAAAACATCCTTATACAGTAAATGCCCCAGGTCCCTAAATCTCTGAAACCACCAGTTTATGGCAGATGTGAATGATGAAACTTGAAAAATGAGAGATTGACATGATGGTATTGAACCAGACCATTCTTTACCGGGAGTATCAATACCTCTGCTTTTGTAATGACATGCCCAAGAATGTGGAGAAGCTATAAAACACCAACTGGTCACTGGGACAAGAGTATATAAAATGCAGCTATAACCAGAATAGCAAAATCTGAACCTGTGCATCTTTTAAATATTACAGTTTTAAATTCATTCATCATTGCCCCAACAAAATACATTATGTCCCTGGACAAACAAAATAAAATGAGACATATTTCCATAGAGATTTATGTATCATTAAACATGCAATTTTTTGAAGGTTGTGTTGCATTTCTAATTCTGTTATAGGTTCATATTTCCCTTGATACCACTCCAGCTACTGAAATAATAAGAAAACCACAACCAATCAGGTCTTTTCAAGTAATTACATGGAAATGAACTGACGGTGTTGCTGTTAATTAATCAGGACTCTCTTGAGTATAAAACTCTGGCACACATCGCCCCCTGTAGTTCACAACGCACATCTACAACATGTCTGCTTTTCTACTCAATGAAACAAATTATTCTGAGTAAAAAATGACTCATCTGACAAAACACTCACCTCTTTAATTTACTCTTACTACTTTAATAAAATAAACTCAGGAAAAGTCCATAGACATCAAAAGAGAACAAGAGCAATCAATACTTTTCTGCTTCAACTGGATCTACCAAGAAGCATATGATGAGATAATTATGCAAAATCTATTATTAAAAATAATTATATACTGAGAGAATGAATATTGTTCATGATATGAAATATTTACATCCACGAATAAAATAATTGTACTATTATAGATTATGTTTCGTAAAATGTACATGCATACTTAAATTAGTTAACATGTCGCTTTACAAGAAATACTTCTTCAGTTCACTACTGAAATTTTCACATTTAATTTGAACCTTTTTTTCTTCTTTGATTTACGGTGGATCAGCTATAGGAGTAAAAGGAGTGCCTGTTACTGAATAAAGTGTATCTTAATATCCTAATAATTTTTGTTTCATTTTAATGCTTAACTGTCATTTGAATAGCTGTAATAATTCTACAAAGAACCCACTTGCTTTGTTGTGATTGTTGATTATGCGCCTTGTTTCCTGATTCCATTATTTCATTTAGTCAGGAAAATCTCTAAAATCTAATATGTCAACATCTGATCATCAAATCAACTGTCATGCTAATCTGGCCTGCTGCTCTTGGGCTTTTTAGGTGCCTATGGTCAATAAACACAGCAGGGAAGCAAAGAAATAAATGAATTACTAAAGAGTTTAGCCATGTGACCTATACCAGCAAGATTAATAATTTATACAAGCTCCCAATGATCAGGAATTTTAAATGCGTTATTATAGGTAACTACAAAAACAGCAACAACTTCCAACGACTATAGAGTTAACAAATCATTTTAAATCTCTCCACATCAAAATAGGATTGTTTCAGCCATAAATTCATGACAAGTTCTTACATACATGATTATTACCTGCAGTCTTGTCTTTAACCTTGATCTCAGCAGGTTTTAACCACTCCCCTGGATTTTTTTCACCTCATTTGAGCAGATCTCTAAGACACATACAAGTTTAGAAGCAAGACATTTCCTCTCAGCACCACCCTATGCTCTATAATAATCTTTTATATACATTGGGAGATGCATAGATTTATTTTCCAGAGGACACGGAAGTATGCATTAACATCAAACCATAAAAACACAAACTGTACAAAAAGTCTAAATTTAAAAATGTGATCATATGTGCTGTTTTGACTTACAACAGCACAAACTCTGCAGGGAATACTGTATAGTCCTCAAACATGTGGTAGATTCAGGGACAGCTAGAAATGCCACATTGCAGGCATCAAGGTCATTGCTTTCCCCTGGGATACTTTCTTCTTCTGTGCAAACTCAAATATCTAGATGCATCTGACAACTGGGATTACATCATACTTCCATTAGGAAAATGGACTCCATGATTTCCTATTGCATGTGCTGAAAGAATCTTTACAGGCTTGATTTCAAAACTCCAAATCTCAAAATCTTTTTTTGAGATGTTATGAAGATCCTTGCCAGCTCTATTCAGCTAAATATCAAATAAGTTCAGTTGGAAAGGTAGCCATGAGCAATTCATATTCTTCTGATGACAGCGAGGATTCGTCTGTTGCTTGGAAACGAAATGACCTGTTCAAAAAGCTGCACAAGAGTATAATTCTTTGAAAATCACACTAAATATATATACAGTGGGTATATAAAAGAATCACCTCCCTTTACAATAATCAGATTTTGTTGCTTTGCAACCTGAAATGAAGACGGACACAGTTTTTGTTTTATCCAGCTGCATTTACTCAGTGCAACTTATAAAAGTGAAAGATGTAACACCAACATGTCAGAAAAACACCAACATGTCAGAAAAAAGAATAATAAAAAAACAGAATCGGAAAAAGTTGGAAAAAGTATCACTCCCTCCTAAAAATGACTTGGGCTGCGTTTCCACTGCAAGTCTTAATGCACAGATCCGATCTTTTGACCATATCCGATTTTTTGGCACGTCTGTTTACATTCACTTTAGACACGACTGGTATCCGATATCTGTGTTTACATTAATTCCCACCCAAAAGGATTGTCTGCAGTGATCGCTTTACTATGCACATGGTAGACCCTCAGGTTTTAAATGGCTGTGCTTTTAAAATTATTTATATAATTCACGTCGAATGGCCATTATTATTTGCCAACATGGACAACGGCTGTCATGGCTGTTTTGCAGCACAAAATCTGACTGAACGGATAAAGACCGGAAAATAACGGTAATTTTAATTTGTTAGACTATTTTATCTACAGCTCGTTAGAGGTAGAATTCTTTAGTGAAATAAAGATGATATTTATTGAAATGAATTCGAATTAAGGAGAGAGAGAGAGAGAGAGAGAGAGAGAAAATGAACGAACGAACGCATGCACCCACGTGCGAGCGAGCGATTGTTAAGCATTGCAATCAAGCTTGTCGGTTTAATTACAAAAACTGCTAAGTTATCACCTCATTGCTGAGAAATATATGTAGCTTTTAGCTGTTGTATTTTCAAAATTCACGGGGCGGGGGTTGAAAACCAGTTCCTGAATGTGCAATTTCTTACCTATAAAAAGTTTCCATCTCAATAAAATGCGAGCGCATACAGCACGCCGGCATTAAAAATCTTTATGAGCAAACGTGTCGCCCTCGCATTGGGAGTTCTGTGGAGAATCGGATATGTGTGTTTAGACGTAGGTCGGATGTCCAGATATCAGATGTGTATCCGATTAAAATCCACATTTGGAAGTGGCTCAGATCGGATGCAAAAAAATCGGATCTCGTGCGGGTTTTTGTGTTTACACGTATGCAACAAATTCCGATCTGTGTCAAATGTGATTTTTTGTGCCAGTGTAAATGCAGCCTTGGTGATCAGGTGTAGCTAATCACCTTCTCATGGCACACAAAGCCATTTGACTTTCAACTGTGATCAGCTGTGGTCATTTTGATTAGCTCAGCATGAAAAGAGCTTTCCTAGAGCATTTCAGTCCTTGGTAGTGCATCTGAAGTAAACAATCAACTATGGGTGGCAAAGCACTGTCAAAAGCTCTCTGGGATAAAATTGTGGACAGGCACAAGTCAGGAGATGGATACAAAA
>NW_015626394.1:471106-473774 GCF_001515625.1 Sinocyclocheilus rhinocerous
TATCAGATGTGTATCCGATTAAAATCCACATTTGGAAGTGGCTCAGATCGGATGCAAAATAATCGGATAACAATCAACTATGGGTGGCAAAGCATTGTCAAAAGCTCTCTGGGATAAAATTGTGGACAGGCACAAGTCAGGAGATGGATATAAAAAATGTAATTCTAGGCTTTATCAATGCCTAGAAACACAGTGAAGTTTATTATTAAGTAGTGGAAGGTATTTGGTAGGCTACATAATAGACTTGTGCTGGTATTCGGTAATGCGATATATCACGGTAATGAATATGCACGATATTGTTATTGTGGGCACTTCTAAATACCGTGAATAATTATATATTACAAATTATTCAGAATTTTGAATGCATTTTAAGAATACTTTTCCCATAAACTGGTCAAAATGCACAACACCGCTGTATGCTGCATGAAAGAGCAATTAATTGCAACATGAAAATTTGATACCGGCATATCCCTAGTACATAACAGACCCTCCCTGGATCAGGATGTCGCTCCAAACTGGATAAAATAGCCAGGAGGAAACTGGTCAGAGAGGTGACCAAGAGGCCTACAGCAACTCTGAAACAGCTGCAGGAATTTATGACAAAGAGTGATCATTGTGTGCATGTGAAAACAATATCACACATTCTCCACAGATGTGGCTTGTATGGGAGGGTTGCAAGAAAAAAGCCACTCCTCAAGGAAACCCACGTGCAGTCACGACTGAGCTTTGCCAAAACGCACCTTGAAGATTCTGAGGCAGATTAGGCTAAAATTTAATTATTTGCATGGCCTAGTCGGAGCCCAGACTTAAACCCCATTGAAAATCTGTGGAATGACTTGAAGACTGCAGTCCACAATCGGTCACCATCAAATGTAACTGAACTTGAGCAGTTCTGCAAAGAAGAGTCGGCAAATATTGCAAATTCTAGATGTTCAAAGTTAGTAGAGACATATCCCAACAGACTGAAGGCTGTAATAAAGCAAAAGGTGGTTCAACAAAATACTGACATAAGGGGGTGATCCTTTTTCCAACTCAGTGATTCTGTTTTTTATTTCTGACATGTTGGTGTTACATCTTTCACTTTTATAATTTGCACTGGATAAATTACAGCTGGATAAAACAAAAACCATGTCCGTCTTCATTTCAGGCTGTAAAAGCAACAAAATGTGATTATTGTAAAGGGGGGTGATTCTTTTCTATACTGTATAGAGAGAGAGAGAGACGGAGAACTTTACAACTTGTACAAAGTACATATCTAAATGATTGTAGTATATTATGGAAGCTTGTTTCTGCCATGACAACAAAGGTAATTGCGACTTTTTATCTCACAATTCTGACTTTTTTCTTTGCAATTCTGAAAAAAGGTCAGAACTGCAAGATGTTAAAATGTTAACTCGCAATTCTGAGAAGACCAAATAGTTTTTTAAACTTGTATTTAAAAAAAATGTAAGTATTTAATTTTTTTTTATTCTGTGGTGGAAATGGGCTCCATAGTGTAGAACTATGATCTGGCATTAAGGCTAGGGGTGCTCCGATTGATCGGCTACCGATCATTATCGGCCGATAATCATGTTGGGATGATTGATCGGCGGTCTCTAAAAGGCCGATCTCAAAAAAACGATCTCAAGCTGCCGACGCTGCCGTGAGAGGTTTGGCACGACATGCAGCGGCACCGTCTCAGTCTCTGTCCGACGCAGGTGAAATAATTACAATGCTGAAGGTGAGGTACTCACCTTCATATTTTTTCATTAAATAACTTACAAAGTAATTTGAAAACCTTGTGTGAGACGTAATTTCACAAACAGCGTAAGTGAATCACTGCGTGCGCACTCTCTCTTTCTCTCTCAAAATACGCAAATGGCTTCAAATCACCACATCGCGTCTGTCTACAAGCGAGCTGCACAGTTGACACAGGAATTCTCACTTGCACAATCGAGGCAGTCACATCGTCACTAAAGTTTATACAAGTAAAGTAAAGTTCTTGCATTACTTTTTAATTCTTGCCAGTGTTTAACCATTCAGCGCTCGCGCGCTCTCCTGGAGACCGTGCGCTCATGCACACTCGCAGCGCACACACATAATGCCAGGTTCACATTACTCTGTTTGCAGTGTGTATGTGGTGCATATTTTTTTCGAGCTCATGTTAACGGATTAAAGCATTCACACTGCACACGGCAGTAGGGATGGTCGATACCCCTTATTTTGTTTTCGATACGATACCGATATTTTTCAAGGCAGTATCGTCGATATTGATACCGATTCGATACTTCTGCACTAAACTTTTAAATTATGAAATTTATTAAATTATTAAATTACTAAGAGTAAAATGGGTAATGAAAACCACTTAACTTTATGTTTAAAACGCATTTTAACTCGTTTAATCCCAAATTTTTCCCAGACATGAAAATATCTGAAAAGTGTGTGAAAAATTGTATTTTATGGTCAGTCACAATTGTAACCGGTGGGATAATGTGTATACTGAATTAACATATTTCTGCAAAAAAATCAAAAAAATTGTTATATATCTTAGCCCAGCTATTTTAAACTGTTTGATCACATTCTAGGGTCACTATTATGCATAAAAAATAGGGATGCACCGATACCGATACTGGTATCGGTATCGGGCCCGATACTGGCCTCCTGTACTCGTACTCGTACTCGTTAAAAT
>NW_015626394.1:474032-474780 GCF_001515625.1 Sinocyclocheilus rhinocerous
ATGATAACCTACCAGCAATGTAAATGATTTTTTAAATATATTAGAATGAGTACATTACAATATACATTTATTAGAACGAGTACATTATTATTTATGGGCTTAAAAACAAGATGCAAACAATCAGAATATTGTACCTGGTGGGGAGTGCACAATGTAAACATGAAACATATGCCATTACCTATATTGTACTGTGGTACAGTTATGGAGGCCCTTCATAATGCAGAGGTCAACTGCCTGCTCTGCCAATAGTTAGAAATGGCACTATAGTAAGCAGTGTTTAATAAACAGCTGTTTTTATAAATTCTTCTGAGGTGAAATTCAGTGCAGTCCCGTATCGTGACACGTATCGTACCGGGGCCTCTGTATCGTGATACGTATCGTATCGTGACTTTGCTGGTGATACACAGCCCTACTACACGGCAGTGCGTTCAGGAGCGGTGCGTCTGCAGCAGTGTAGAGATTGTTTCTGCACCGAGTCTATTTTTGTGCATATAATTAAAGTATACTGTCTTTCACAGTCAACACATATGGCTTGTTGGCTAGTTTTAAAGGAAAAGAGCACTTTTAGATAAACAAGGCAATAATAGATGGCACTCGTGGAGGTAGGAAAACAAAGTTCTTTATGAACCGCCATGTTTGCTTGTAATAAAGATTTCAATGCAAAAGGAAAGAGCTGACTATTTCTGTCAATGGTAAGTTTGTGATAACGTAAGCAAAATAGTTCAAATGTTTTGCCACTTGCTTGAGC
>NW_015626394.1:474793-474936 GCF_001515625.1 Sinocyclocheilus rhinocerous
TAAAAAAAGACTGAAAAAGCATTTTCAGTGACAATGTTTGGATTTGAAATCAAAATAATGGAATGATTATAATGATTATAATGATGTTGTGTTTGTGGTAAACAGCCACGGATCAGTAGCGGACTCCTGTGTGAAAGCTGCTT
>NW_015626394.1:476301-478441 GCF_001515625.1 Sinocyclocheilus rhinocerous
CCCCCATTTTCAAAAATGAAATTCAGGCCCCGAATAAATGTCTAAAAATACTGATTGAAGTATCACTATAAATAGTTATAAATGATAAAAAGAAGGCTTTAAAAAGATCGGTATCGGCAGATACTGCTTTCTGTGATCGGCGATCGGCCTCAAAAATCCTGATCGGAGCACCCCTAATTAAGGCGCTAAATTCAAAGATAGTTTCCACTGCAGTACTACATATAATGTGATTCAACATATGACACGTTTTGAACATATAAATTATGATGCAAAGATTCAAATGAGTCATCTGCAATGAGTAACAACCCTCCAGGTGGGAGCATGTTGTCTTCATTGGCAGATTTGAAAGAAATATGTATTATTATGGATAAATGTGAACTCGTTGGCTTCTATAAAAAATATTACATAACCCAGTTTTGCGCATGGAAAGTGGATAGTCAATTATCCACTGAGAATATTAGTCACTGTTCAAAACTCTTCAAAATGTCCTCCGCAGCGTGAGCTACCCTTAAAATGAAGTCTTGAACAAAAGAGTTCAATTTATTGCAAAACAAATGCGAGTGTGAGAGTCATATCACAAAATATTCAAATGAAGACATTATATTTCCATTAATCTCCCCTCTCACCTGGCGAAGGATGAAGCTGGTCGATGTCGTACTGCCGTCGGATCTCTTAAGTCGACTGCGCCGCGAGTAGGTGCCTCTGTTCACCTATGACAAAAGAACAAGCTATTAATCTATTTCTCTTCTACCGGCAGAACAAGGACACATTCATACACACACATACACTCACAAAGCCCACTGCAACACTGTCAGAGGGGTCTCAATGGGGTCTGTTAGCTATAGAACTTACTGTCAGAATCAAATGAACAAAGCATTTCAACAATTCATCGCTTGCATTAATCATCGCTGTTTTGTGCTTCAGTATGAAACCTACAGCTAAATACAGCAGACATGAGGATCTTTGACCTATCCTGGGTGTTACGTGAATAAAAGCTTGACAGATAAGGAGGGTCTATTGAGATAGATGTCAAAGCGCATCACCACGAGGAAGCTTAACTCTGCAGAGCCACATAGGCATCAATGCAATGTGTTGAGCAGGCGAAACTGCCCTTCAGTATGGCTGGCCGCAATGCAGTCCTACATCGAACCCCTTCTGAGTAGATCATGCGGTTGAAATATATAGCGGGTTGAGCTGAACGGATGTTTCCAGTAGTTTGTTGTGCAAGAAATGGTGAAACGTAAATGTTATGGCCATCTGCTGCATAAAAAGCACTGATGCTTACAAACTGGGTCAGGTCATGTGTCCTTTAGAGGGAAATCAATGAGAACATGAATTATTTAGCAGCCTAATTAAAGACCAATAGATCAAACTGACATCCATAAATTTTTAGCACATTCGGGATTTGGTTTTAATGATCCTTTTAATTGTATAGTCAGCCTGTGTGGAATAAAGTTCACCCCAAAAAGAAAATTTTCTCTTCATTTACTCACCCATATGACTTTCTTGCTTCCGCAGAACACAAAAGGAAGTGACAGAATGACAGACTCACCATTTACTAACACTGTATGGTAAAAAATGCAATGAAAGTGAATGGTGACTGAGGCTGTCAGTCCCTAACATCTTTTTTCACAGAAAAAAAAAAGTCATTTGAGTTTGGAACATCATGAAGGTTGAAATGATTGATTTTTTTTTTTTTTCCAGGCATACTGTCCATTTAAGCTATTATTCCACATAATGCATAGGTTAAAAACATAAAACACAGGAATGTTACTGTGACACTACCACGGTTTCTTGACTATTTACCATATTAATAACAAATTTTTTTTGGACACGTATCATGTTATTCCTTCATGTACCTTAGAGAACCATCCAAATACAGTATATGGAAATTCCATCTGTAGCAACAATAAATGTAACAACATCAAGTCATCCATCATAAATTAATGGAAATATTCTAAGACATTCAGAGATTTGTATTACAACAAATGGAAAAACTGAAACACAAACACAACATAACAACAATACGAGTGTTTGGTGCAGATTCACATCACAACCCTACCTGAATATATGTGTGTGTGTGTGTGTGTGTATATATATATATATATATATATATATATATATATATATATATATACAC
>NW_015626394.1:479231-519644 GCF_001515625.1 Sinocyclocheilus rhinocerous
ATATATATATATATACACACACACACACACACACCTGTACAACTTGTATAAAGTACATCTATGTAGCGTAGAAAATTCAAAGATATTGTTTGCAATGCAGTAGTACAGATAATCTTCAACATATGACACGTTTTAAACATGAATTAATGGAATATTCAAGGCTATTCAAATTAGTCATTTACTGTGAGTAAAAACCCTTCAAACGGGAGCATGTTGTCATTGTTGGCAGATTTGAAAGAAATATGTGTATTATGGATCAATTTAAAGTCGTTTGATCCTATACACACAAACACAACTGTGTGTGTTTGGTGCAGCTTCCCATCGCATTATCGCCTTCTCCCGCGTCCCTACCTGAAAAATCGGCTTCTGAACCCCGTCGCCTATCCCGTGTCGGGTGTAGATTGACTGATGCAGTGTCAGTGTGCTGTGCAGCTGTCGTGTAGATGCAGCGCGAGCGGTCACCACTAGAGCAGCATCACGAGCTACTGTACAGTGTAGCTGCTCAACAGAGGTCATCAGATATTATTGAGCAGCGTTGGCAAGATTCCCTCCAAAAAATGGAGCTAAAAGTAGAAGCTACCCTGTAAAGAAAGTGGTTAGCTTTCTAACTACATGGCATGCTAAATTTATGTTTTATAAACATTAAATATTAAAAATAGTTAACTGGAGATTGATCGATGTGCATGTGCATTACAAAACAAAAACATCTCCGAAAGGAGTACAACAAAACTATTGCAAGTTTTTATCGTCTAAACCTAGTGTTTTGATAGCTATAATAACTGTTGACCTGAGTGTTCACAAGCTTGCAGGCGCAGAAGGATTTTTCGATGACCAACGATAAAATAAATTAGCAGGTTTAGTTTCAAAGGATTGTCGATAAATATTCTATTTATCTGTCCTCATTGCTCTGCTAGAAAGTATTCTGCTCATTTTACTCGCGAATTGGGCATCGCAAGTCCTGATTCATAAACAACCGCCTTTTGAATGAACTACAATTCCCTCTGCTGGACAAGCAATATTCAGCCACTTACATTTTCATATCACTTTCATAAATGTTTGGTGTTTAAAAAACTGCTACTGTCCTAATCTTAATTTTTAATTAATTAATTAATTTTTACGTTATCAAAAGTGTATGGTAGTTGTCACTCCATTTTGTGAAATGCTTTATTCAACAATAAAATAATAATTAATAAGCCCCATTCTTTAAACATGATAATCTGAGGTGCTAGGGAGAAGAGATTTTCAAAACCCCCTCACTTGCCATGTAATTTAAGACAAAAAATATCAAATTAGTTGACTCTACCCATGAAACATGCTATATTATGAGGGTGAAGGATATATAAACAAAATAAATAAATAAATGCAAATTATGTTGTTGCAAAAAACTGTGGAAAGGCAGTGCAACCAAATTAATACCTTTAGTACCTATTCTGATGTGTTGATCTGTTACTCAATTCTTAGACTATACTGTAAAATTAATGCTAATGTAATGTGACCCATTTTAATAATGACAATAATAATGTATCTCAGTGTCCTCCAAGGTATAGATTGATCAGAATAACAGATGAAAAACAAGAGAATTACTGAAGGGCATGTCTTTTTTTAGAGCTGATAAGGAAATGCTAAATTGCAGGGGGATTTATATATCATACACAGCTGTAGCTGCTTTTCCAACAGATTCTATGAGGATTCACCCATGAGGTTGATAATTAGTAGCATATCAGCTGTGCAAGAAGATTTTGACAAAACAACCAGATGTGATGCACAAATTATGTAAAATAGAAATGAATAATTAACATTCAGCATCTCCAAATCATGTGAGAGGAGATCAGTTTGGAACGCTGGGAAAGTATCCACTATAGAAAAGCACATTTTGAAACACGTAGTTTTTATTTTCTGTAGACTATAAGAGTTCACTGCGTTACAAAAGGAATTTGATAAATGAGCAGGCAGGATACAAAGAAATCTTGATGTTACAAAACATTGAGTCCACGAGTACAATACAAATTTCCCTCTAAATCTCTTAAAACATACAGGTTTACAAATATCCAGCAGCTTTTGAAATAAAGTCTTTTGTATTGGTTTCTATGTTTATTCCGTCTCGTGAAAGAACAAGGCATCTGGTGGTAAATAAATGTTTATAAAGTTAAGGTGCAATACAGACAAAGCCAGATATTTCACATCTAATATACAATATATTTTTTCGAGCTGTTTATGACAAAAATAAAGACAATTTTCTTCTATTTTTAACTACATTAATCCCATTTTAACGAGAACAAAAGCTGTCTATATGTTAAAGGAATTATGCATTTTCCCATTTCAATTAAGAAGAAATGGGTGGGTATATCAGAAAAGCACATTTCTTCACATACATAAGAAGCAAAAAAACAATTGATTGATCATTTTCAGCTGAGGAGTCATAGACCAGATGAAAAATACACTGTATGCAATTTTACATGCCTTAAACTAAGTCAAACAACAGCAAACACCCACAATGCAAACACAAGCGGTACTTGCATATTATAAATATCATTATACAGTGAAACATATGGATTGACCATAAAGGGATTGCATTCGTCAGTTCTAAAGCACAGTTTGCAAAAGAATTTATGAATATCACCATGTAGCCTATACCCAGCTGCCCCTACTAAATCGGTGCCATAATTCTAGAATCACTAACAGCAGGATGAACCTAAAACTGCCATTTTGATTGTAGGAGTTTATAGGAGTGCTCGGAGTATTGGCACATAAAATCATTGCAGATTTGGTGAACCATGTATAATCTTCTTCATACAATCGTTCTCTCTATAATGCATTAAAAAAACCCACATTTGCTTTTAAAGGCAAGAAATGAAAGTTTAGGGTCAGTTAACCCAGAAATAAATGAAAATGGCAACAATTAATCATAATAATTGTCTCTTCAAATGAGGAACAGTATGCGTGTTTGTGCATTTTACCATTTTATCTTAAATT
Source organism: Sinocyclocheilus rhinocerous (assembly GCF_001515625.1). Lineage (NCBI taxonomy): Eukaryota > Metazoa > Chordata > Actinopteri > Cypriniformes > Cyprinidae > Sinocyclocheilus > Sinocyclocheilus rhinocerous. Next base: position 482,205 of record NW_015626394.1, read on the forward strand.
CTCAATCAGAAAAAAGAAGAATATGCTGGTGATTATCACAAGACGACAAAAATTATGTTTATGGTTAGTGTGACTCATTCCATCAGCTCTAAACACCTGCCCTAAACTGCTTCATGGGTTAGTAAGTGGGAGAGAAAATGAAGTGCTTGCTTCCTTTCGATTACATCTTTGTGCTGTGAAGACAAATGTCAGTCAATCTTTGCATACCCCTTGACATCAATAGAGACGTGAGAGAAAAATACTCTCGACCTCATTTCACCATTTGGAATTCGCATTGAATATTAACGGCTGTGGAGTCAGACTTGCTGTGCAGCCTTACAGAAGGGGTTGCTGGTAGAAGGCTGCTTGTTGCTGCTGAGGTGCAGGTTGGGCTGGAGCTGACACTGGATAGGAGGTTGGAGGCAGACCAGGATTAGCGTTCTGATAGGCAGACATATCCATACCCATGCCCATCTGTTGTGGGTAAGGGGCGGGGGCTCCGGGAGCTTGGTTTACGTATGGTGCATTCATGGGGCCGCTGCAAGAAATAAGCAATTTGCAATTATCTAAGACTAGTTTTCCCAACACCACTATCAGAATAATACATTTTAAACAAAAGTATCTAAAAAAGGCTGTTTGCAAGTACACCACCCGGCATCATATGCTGATTCCAAAAATAGTGCCCGCTTTGCTCTAGCATGTCATACTTTCTCACAAAATATGATGTGCATTTTGTTAAATTTTTAAAGTGAAGAAGTCTAGTATTACCCCTTAATCACCAGAAAAACTGTGACTTCAGAGACATGATTACCATCTTCTTCTGAACCAGGATACAACTATTCGTTCAATTCTCAGCTGATTTTTGTATGAATGAATCTGAAGATATTATTTTATGCCTAATCTTAATTTCAATGTTTGAATATAGCCAGTGATAGAAGAAAATGCAAACACGACCCAGATGTTCTCACGATTCCAGCACATCAACTGACATCTTGTGAAGCAAAACACTTTGTGTTTGTAGCAAACAAATCCATCAAGACATTTTTAACTTCAAGCCATTGCTTTCAGCTAAAATCCTCTATCCATAATATTGCTTTCTAATTTTCATTTTTGGGTAAACTATATTCCTTTAAACAAGAATAGTAAACTAATAAAGATGGAGAAGGGGAGCTCCCATGTGTTTGCACTCAGGCGCTGGTGTTCTCATCTTTGTCAAAATAAAAGTCCCCATACTGACACTTATCACCTAAATAGAAAAATGTATCGGCCAACATCGATAATTTAAAAAAATGTCAATATATCTTCCTTGTGGGAAATCAGTGGACTAATAATACAGTTTTCTTCATTCACTGTTGATGTGGACAGGATTTGGCCGAAACTGCATACGTAGAAATTAGGGATGTACTGAAATGAAAATTCTGAGCTGAAACAGAAACCGAGAAATCTGGATGCACTTGGCCAAAATCCGAAACCGAAAATGCTTTTTAATAATTACTAATTATTTTATAAAATAATATAAAATAATTTTGTAAGACTTTTTAATTTAACTCAATTTTAATGATACTGAATTAAAAAAAATACAAGCCAATAAAATAACCACACTTTTATTGAAAGTATATGGACATAAACATATTAATATTAAATAACAATATATTATTTTTATTCAGTTCTATGCAACAGAATCTAATTTAACTTAATTTTTTTAATTATCCAAATAATGTATAGTCCTTCAAAGCTATTATTATCAGAGCATGTGAGCAGAGCATAGCGTCACGAGAGGGTAGAGTCATTTTTACCAGCGTTGCCCAGTATAGCTGTGCTACACCGAGTTACAGCACATTAGCGCTATTGCAAACAGGAACAAGTATACTACATCAAAATCTACTGTCGGCGCGTTATTTGAGCGGTGCATGATTGTAAAGCTCTTTGGGTGTACAGCAATACATAATAAAACACTATATAAATCCCTCATTCATTCATTCATACATACATGAGTGGAGCGTTCGCATGGGCCATGAACAACTCAAAGGAATGCACACTCATAGAGCGGAATATTGAGCGGAGCATCATAATTATGATTTTTGCACAGTGACGACGGCTAGAGGGAGAGTGAAACCTGTGCGCTGAACACGGTGTGTATATTTTCGGCCATATTTCTCTTTCGGACAAAACCGAAAATGCCATTTCCAGCCGATAATTTTAGGTGGCCGAAATTTCGGTGCATCCCTAGTAGAAATATCCATATATATGCAAACAAGGCCAAAGTTGCTTCAAAATTAGAGGGACACTAACAAGACGCCTTTGGATTACCTGATGTAAGTAGGTTGTGCTGGCTGGCTGATGGGCACCGCATTGACTGAAGGAGGAAGGGAACAGAGAGGGCCAGCTTGGTCCGTAAGACTATATCCCTGTGGAACACCAGAGGACATGTAGGCTCCAGATGGCTGATAACCCTGAGAGAAACAAATAATGATATTCAGAATCAGAACTCAGATTCAGAATAATGCAAAACAGAGCTGTTTGTGTCACAAAATACCATGGACTAAATTTGCACTAACTATCTATTAAAATGGCAAGGCCAACCTGCATCGTGAGAAGAGTAGGGGCTCCAGGGTAAGTGCCTTGGAGAGTCTGCATTTTGGAATATGCATTGTAAAGTGGAGCCTCATTCATTAGCTGGTTATACAGTTCCAGAGCCTCCAGCACCTTCACATTCAGTTCGGACAACTCTGAGTGCTTCCTGCAGGAATGAGAGAGAGATGTTTTTCCTCATATGCAAAGACTGGAAAACAGCCAACCTAAATTTGGGATAAGTTTTGATTTCAACAAACCTGTCGATCTCTTGTAATTTCTCATCAATCATTGGGTTCATCTTTTCACAAGCATCTAAAAAAGAACAAAACAATAGATTCAATGATCTTTTGTACAATGTAACATTTGACAATAGAAATGTTTAAATGTGATAAAACACTGTGATGATGCGCTATTAACATCGTAAATCTAGCAAATCAGTTTTGTATATTTTCATTTAAAAAATGTAATTTACATTTATAACACTATACTTAGCATTTTATTACCATGGCAGTAAATTGCAGAAAACTAGTTAATGCTGCTGTGTATGTGGTTCTAACACAACGGATGAGGAAATGACAGCAAATTTGAAATTTTTTTATTTTCTGACCAAAGTAATCAATCTCTCAATTTTTTTTTTCTCTTTTGGAAAGTCATAGAAATGCTATTGTGTTTTTTTTCTTTTGCTACTGAAGCAACTGGGAATGCAAAACTATATTTCACCACTATAAAAGTTAATCCAACTATGACGAATTCTGCTTTTAGGAAGCCTGGAAACGTGAAAACGGTCCATAAGAACAAAGTATACTGGAGAGCCATGTAATGACGGGATATAAAATTACTTGTATTGTCATATTTTGTTCATATGTCCCTTTCTTACACATAAATGTAATCGACATTAAACATGAGCAACACATGAAGGGCTTTCCTGGTACCTTCCAATGCGACCAACTCTGGGCTGTCAGATGAGGCATCTGCAGGGTCTGTGTTCTGGAGCAGGTACAGAGTTTTGTCCATCTTCTCCTATAGAGAACAAAGTCAACGATCAACATAAGACAAGAGAACACCAAGAGCCCGTTGATCATATCAATTACATTTCTCCAGATAAGTGGAGATGTGTGGCCAAAGATCAATCAGCACTCACCTCATCTATATACACAGGCTCAGGCTCAGCTTTGACTTCAACAATGGGCTCCTCTGGAGCTACTGTCTTCTCTACATACATCACTATAAGAAAAAGAATTCAGGAGATCTGCATGTGCAATTTTAATATAAAAATGCATTATTCCTGCACAAAAATCCAGGTTATAAAGTGTATTACCAGGGTCTGGTTCATCATTCAGTTTGGTGGTGACAAAGTTTGATGGAAAGAGGCCTACTCCTCGATGATTCTCTCCTTTCCACCAGTTTGGATCACTGTTGGATAACAGCAACATTATTTCTCAATGGACAACTGATATGGGTTATGGGAATTTTTTTTTAATGAGACACAAAATAGTTTAAACTTAAACACAATATTGATTGTGAAATTGATCAAATTGATTAAAATAATGTCCTTCAACAATCAGTTTACCTGTCATCAAGGATGATCACAAGCTCTCCAGCCTTAAAAGTGAGCTCATTGTCTTCAGCCGCTTCAAAATCATAGAGGGCGCGCACTTTACGTGACTCTTTTCCTCCATTGGTGTTGTAGGGTGGATCAGCTGTCATGGTAAGAGGTCGTGTCTCTGCCTGCTGTTTCTGCTCCTGTAAGGACAGCTCAATGGCTGCAACAAGCAAAATAAAAACACTTATTGTCTAGGTAAAGAGGACTATAGTTACAGTGACTCCACAGTTAGAGTGTCAAATTATTTTTTATGATGCTTCGGCAGGGCCCCAAAAACATTTATCCGATATAAATAAACCATAATAACAAATAATGATATGAAAGTATGTTAGCATGAAGAGCCTTCACCTTTGGCCAGATCATCATCATCAACGGTTTTGCTGGTGGCAGAAGTACTGTTGAGCTTTGTGCTGGAGCTCTGCAAGTAGAGATCACATAATAACACATCAGAACTGATTTGCAAAAAAGTCATTTTATCTATATAAATTCTATATATAAAATCAGTCGATCAATTAAATTCAATTTTACATATATATATATATATATATTTAAGAACACAGAACTATAACGCCATCTATGGGTGTGTTATATATAAAAAAAAAAATAGCAGCAAAAACACTGATACCAATCAGATAGAGTTAACCACTGACTCGGTCCCACAAACCATTTATATAAGTAGGTTTTTGTGAAAACATGTATATGATGACCTTTGAGTGACACAGTAAAGTCTTGTGACCTATTTTATGTTGTCGGTACTCAACAGCTACAGAAATGTTTACATGCACTTGTCCTTTAGTCAAACAAAATGGTGTGACAACAATATAATAAAGAATAAGTGAATAAATGAAGAACGAAGAAGAATTGAAATCTCATGGTCCGTGAGGGCAGTATGGCAAATATGTGACAGGAAATTCCATTCTGTCTCAAGTTTACACACATGCTTTAGCATTCCAGATGCACTCGGCTGATTTATTCGCCTCTAACCTAAATGGCTAAAGTGTTATCAGATATGTCATGTGAGAAACAGTGGTCATGTTTAGTCACATGATTAATTCATAAACCATCTCTCATACAGAGGTGGCTGACTATTGTTTATTAACTTTTAATGTTAAAAGTTTAAATAATCTTTAAAAACACATGGCCTTTTTCAAAGATTGACCAAACAAAACAGTAAAAATAAAGAAAAATCACCACAAAACATTATTATTAACAGTAATATTGTTAAATATCATTACAGTTTAAAAGAACAGTTTTCTATTTTACAAAGTATTTTTTTTTCAGTGATGGCAAAGCTGATTTAGCTGGAGACATTACTCCAGTTTTCAGTCTCACGTGATCCTTCAGAAATCGTTCTAATATGCCAATTTCTTGATATGTGCTCAAGAAACATTTCTTATTATTATTAATGTTGAAAACAGTTGTGCTACATAATATAATATTTCATATATTTATATATTTGATATATTTTGAGAAAACGGTGATACTTTTTTTCAGGATTCTTTGATGAATAGAAAGTAAAAAAAAACAGCATTTATTTCAACTAGAAATCTTTGGTAATATTATACATGTCACTATTAATTAAATTAATGTCCTTGCCGAATAAAAGTATTAATTTCCCTCCAAAAAATAATATAAATAATAATAACAATAATGAAATCTTAATGACCCCAAACTTTTGAATGGTATTGTAACTGTGCGATATACGGTTATTATACATTAATTCATCAATTAAACCAACTACAACAAACCTACATATACAAAAATATTTTCCTCCATTTTAAAATGCAAACAGTTGACAACATTAAGCACAGAAACTCTGAAAGAACATTGCAGTGACCTACACTGCAGACATGGCATGACAACGAGGTGACACAGATACATCTGTCACAGATTTCTGTGACCTACCAATACACGAAATACAAACAGAATAACTAATGAACTACGCAAAATTAGGATGTAAAAAGTTATCGCTATGAAGGTAAACCCAGCCAAATTACAGGGTCATATATCTAGGCCAAGTACCAGCGGCTGCTGTCTGTTCATCAGCATTTGTGTTTATAGACAGCTGACATCACACCGTGAGATCCAACAGGATCATGTTATTAGTTGATAGTAGAAATACCTGGGGGTTTGCGGTGGGAAAGGACACTCCGTCTTCTTTGAGGGACTTGATAGTGGCACCGATGAGACTCAGTTGCGGGTCTTTCTGGAACTCTTCGGCCCACTCCACCATCAGAGCCTTGAGTTTCTCAGCAACCTTTGGGTGAGCCTGAGGAGAAGACAATGAGGATGGCAGACATTATCAACAGTATTTGCCTTAATGTATGCAATTACAATATAATTTATACAGTGAGCTGAAGATCCTTACCCTGTTTAACACACTACGAACTTCACTGGCAAACTCCCGTGAGCAGATTTCTAGGTGAAAGATTTTTCCACTGTTTGAAACGCAGGCACCCAACAACTAAACAGGGAAAATACAGCAATATTTCAGCAACCATTATTTGCATAAAAAAACCTTTCCATGATCAATGAATTTCCAAGACCTTTCCTGTTATTTGTAAATAGTGGATATGTTTTAAAAAAAATTGATTCAGACTGATTTGCTAATTCATGAACAGGTAAATTCAAATGTGTATTGAATAAAAGATATTTCCATGACTTTTCCAAGCTAAGAAAATTTTATTTAAAAACTTCCTGATACTTCCAGGATTTCTATGACAATTTAAGAACAATTTTCTACACAAACAGTGATTGCACACCTGTAACAATTCTATAACTGTTTGTTTATACTTCAAATGTGTGTAAATGAAATGTGACCTCATAATAATAATATTAATAATTAATTTCTTACTATTACTATTTATTGTTATTGCAGTCTTGTAACATTTTACATAATGTTATAATAATAATAGATAATAATTACAATAATAATTACAATAAAAAAATAATTGTCATTACTGAACGCTTGCAACATTTCTATTTCTGTTAGATTATCTGTACAATTATTATTATTACAACAAATTCACCAATTAAAAAAAAGAGCATATCTACCCAGTTTATTTCCTTGTAATAGCCATGTAATACATTTTTGTAAAGATACAGCCAGATGAGAAAGAAGGTATCTAAAAATAGAGTGAGACATCTTTGCAGGCTGAGATGTTGGTGAGTCAGAGTGGGAGCCCACAGAGATGCCTGTCACTTCCAGATGCGCTCTGGAGTTTTTAAAGCTTTTACAGCTTTAGTTTTTCTACCCCAGTTTAGTGCGCAGTGACTATTTGCATGCCATACACAGGTTATTTTTCCCAAGAACATTAACACTGTGATAACTAATATGATCGTTTACTAAACTCTACAATGGGAACTGAATATGAAGAGTGAAGAGCTCACCGTTAATGCATGCATGGCTACATGAGGGACCTTGTGGTTCACACGCTTCATGACTGACCTGAGACAATCCTTTGCACTATGACAGAAAAAAGTGAAAATGACAATAAGGGGCATGAAAATATTTATACTAAAAATAACTTACTAAAATAAGCATTGAAAACATAGTTGGGAGAAACTCACCCATTGGGAGTTGTCCCGACCCGGTCACAGATATCCATAATGAGGCCCCAGTCCTCTGATGTGTTAGTTTCACTAGTTGCTTTCTCTGAAAATGCGAAGGAATGAGCATTCATACAAACAAATTCAAATGATACTCTCAAAACAATGTTCTCAAAGGCCATAAACACACAAGAATAGAACAATTAGTATATATACAAATATATATATAAAAAAAAACATAATAATAATAATAATAATAATAAAAATGAAACAAGTGTGAATATGATCAGATTTACATCCAAGGTATTGAAGAACAAGATTTTGATAAATATTTAGTAGGCATATATGCATGCTGTTAAACAGACAAAGTAGCCTGTTTTGCCTGTTATTTTGCATATCCAGCTTGTCTCAACATGCACAACAAGCATTTCTACGATAACCCACTAGTATAGATTATTTTACCCCTGCTTCAAGAATAAAACAGCTGGGCGCATTTGAATGACTAACTCTTAATGACGACAGGGAAATTTGCATTGCGACATCCAGCAAAGTACAGCTTGAAATAAAATGACCAATACTCGAGTGCTTTAAACTCCTCCACAGAGGAACATACGGTGTCACAAGTTCATACACACTAAGCTCTCAAAGGACAAAACTATGAAAAGAACAATGTACATGCTATTGTGTGTTACTTTTGACAAATGAACTCCCGTTACTCATTCATGCTTACTGGAAATTGATAAAAAAAAAAACAACAACATTGTATTAGGAAGGTAATATACTATTTCATGATAGATTTACGTTTTTTTAAAATTACATTACGTTTTGTTAATTAAATGTATTTAATGTATAATACTATGTTATATGAATTATATTATATTATATTGTATAGTAATTATAGTATATTATTAGTAGTTAAAATCATGTTTAAATATCACGGCATATATAGGAAATATCTTCGAGTTAAAAAGCTTTATTTATTGAAATAATAAACATTTTGACATGTTAGTATGATGAACTCTGTACAAACAGCTCAAAAAAGTTATTTTTGACAGACTGGAAATGTTCAGTGTTCATCTAAAAAGTTCCAGAAATGTAGAAAATATTTCAAGTATGGTGTCCGTTCTGCTAATTACGTTGGACAGCTTTAATAGTTAAATCCCGAAATATAAGACGGAGTAATAGAGGAAATAAACACACATACAAACAAAAACAAAGATCTTGAGGATCTGACATCGAGCAGTGCGCTGAATCGGCCCTGACTTGTCAATATCACATCACTTCGACAAAAACAACACTGTCAAACTCACCCACATCCTGATCGAACGGGTTTTGGCCAAATAAAGGCATTTTGAGACCGTTTCCTATCTATTAAAGGTTCAATTCAAGCGTATGATCTACGTAAATCGATGATTTGTCGTTCTCTCATCCATTAAATTGCGTCCACTTCCACCAGTTGCTCTTCCGTAAACTTAGTAAGCAAACGCAATGCCTGTCAGAAATCACTGACGTGTCACAATAGTCAAATGATTCTAGATTTTAAGTTATATTTGGAATTTATATTAAGACTACAAAAATAACAATTGAAATGATTTCATTGTTTGTTTTTTATAAATCTATATTTCCGAAAGGCATGTATGTTGAGTCATTTTAAAGAACCGTACGTTCTGAGCACGAGACCCGCACTGCCATCTAGCGACTGGAATTGATGTTTCTGAAATTTCTGTAACACAAAATCAGCTCAAATATTATAATTTATGAACATTATATTTATCATGAATAAAAATCGTTTTGTTGTTATTGTTAAACATGTCCGTGAATAAGCGAATCTAAACTGTAACAGAGTAACACGCAAGACATCATTTACACCCTGTACTCGCCAGGGGGCGCTCCATTCATAAGCACCTTCTATACATGTCAAACAAGGCCACACGCCTTTATTCACCGGGACCATTTGGATGATCCAGTCTTTCTAATGGTAGTTCAGTCATGTCGGCACCTGCCATGGGGACCAGCAAAACAGCGCACACTGATTCCAGTAACAAGAAGAAGAAGGGACCCGGAACGCTGGCCATCGCATATTTGGTCATTTACAACGTGGTTATGACAGCAGGGTATGATGAAAATCAAATGCTCTTCCGTGCTCTCTGTTCGAGCGTGTGACTGAATGAATGGTTAGATTTCAGACAGCGTGCTCTATCTAAGTGCTTGACAGATTCGCGGTTACCTCCCGTTTATATTGCATGATTTAACACCGTTTGTTTGAAATTAAAATAAATAAAATTTGTTCCGAATATTTTGCTAATGCAATGCAAAAGAAACAGAAAGAATATGCTGTAACTTTTACGTTTTTAAGCTGATAAGTCACAGGACAGCGATTTACAATAATTTTCTGCACTCCTGAATGTTTCTGTGTGCGCGCGATCTGTGCGAGCTTGTGTGCACGTGTGCAACAATGTAGCAGCACATTCGTTTAGAGCGGAGATTAATTACCTGTACAATAACCTGTTTAAAACGTGAATTCACCCAGTCAATATTGAGTATCCACATGTCATTTCAATCAAACATGTTTGAGATATAACGTCCATCGCCGTCATTATAACCTTCACCTCCCTTCTGATTTGAGTGACCCACATATCTGTTTAGCTAGCTAATGATGTTTGATGCGTGAATTCTTGATAAAATGCAGTTATATTATGGGCTGTTGGCATTAATTGTGCTCGTGATGGTCCAGACTGCAATCATGAATAGTTTGCTGATGCAATTTAGTCGTTGCTTTTCAGTTAAAGACCATTTCATGATATCTCACAGGGACGCTAAACTTTGTCCAATAATGTACTATGTGCATTATTTGCAATTCGAAATTACAGTACAGTCCTGTGTCTTACGCGGTTTAATTTCTTGGCTTTGCTTCACTTAATTCAGTCTGATTTTAAAATGCTTGCTGTTTGTTTTTGGTGATGATGTGTGAAGTACACAACATAATGATCTTTAAAATAGCATCATATGACCCCTTTAATCAGAAGGGATTTGAGAAGGGATGCTGAAACAATAAATACAACATTTGGAAAAAAAAAACATATAGATTAATTTAAATAGTGATAAATAGCTATATTTGAGTAAAATAGAGCTAGTAAAATATTTGAGATTATTTTTGTTCTCTGTGAATTCTTTTCTGGAAAGCAATTTGTAAACATTGTTTTAAAAGATGCTAACTTGTATAAATGAAGCGTTACTTATTAAAATCTATTTTTCTGCACACTTGAAACGTAAAACAAATCCTCCTAAAATCGCTTGAATAATAATTCAAATCTAAGTCCCAACTAAAGAACACAAGGCAATTATTAATAATAATCTACAATTATTGTAGATTTCAGTCCTTGTTTTCAGTTATTGAATCGGAATCAGAATCAGAATCAGAATGAGCTTTATTGCCAGGTATGTTTACACATACGAGACTTGCTGTTTGTTTTTGGTGATGATGTGTGAAGATGATGTGTTTCTGTTAGTAACATGGTATTGATGCTCTTCTATCTTGTCTTCATTTTATACCAAGAGCTGCACATAAATGACTATGACAGAAAAATACATATTTTGAGAAACTGGAGTGTATTCACAAGCTCTTGAGTACATTTTGCATCAGTACATGTATACAATGCACATTATATATGCTGTAATAATAAATGTGCTGTATGTATTTGAATGAAACTGTTAAAAGCCACTATTTGCCGTTAAATGCTGTGTTGTAAGAGATTTGCATGCAGTTCCACGCCTGTGTGCATTGCAGAAATGCCCTCCTCTCTCAAAGCAAGGACGAATGGCACTACAGAGTTACTCTACGAATCTTTCCTATCTAGATGGCTGGTCATTGCTGTTGGTCTGGTTCGAGCATACCTTGCCAGAGGAAGCTACCATGGTCTTTATTACTCGATAGAGAAGCCCCTAAAATTCTTTCAGACTGGTGCCCTCCTTGAGGTGAGAGTTATGGGAGCTATATTCATGTAAATTAATTCATAATTATGAAATTATCTACTTTAAATTGTAAAATTTAGCTCACATATTACTGTTTTTATTGTATTTTTTATCAAATAAATGTAGCCTTGATGAGCATAAGAGACTTGAACATTAAAAATATTTTTAAAAATCTTACCGTCCCATAACTTTTGAATGGTAGTGTATAAAAGTAAAGCTTTCTGATTTGAGTGACCCACATGTCTGTTTAGCTAGCTAATGATGTTTGATGCGTGAATTCTTGATAAAATGCAGTTATATTATGGGCTGTTGACATTAATTGTGCTCGTGATGGTCCAGACTGCAATCATGAATAGTTTGCTGATGCAATTTAGTCGTTGCTTTTCAGTTAAAGACCATTTCATGATATCTCACAGGGACACTAAACTTTGTCCAGTAATGTACTATGTGCATTATTTGCAATTCGAAATTACAGTACAGTCCTGTGTCTTACGCGGTTTAATTTCTTGGCTTTGCTTCACTTAATTCAGTCTGATTTTAAAATGCTTGCTGTTTGTTTTTGGTGATGATGTGTGAAGATGATGTGTTTCTGTTAGTAACATGGTATTGATGCTCTTCTATCTTGTCTTTATTTTATACCAAGAGCTGCACATAAATGACTATGACAGAAAAATACATATTTTGAGAAACTGGAGTGTATTCACAAGCTCTTGAGTACATTTTGCATCAGTACATGTATACAATGCACATTATATATGCTGTAATAATAAATGTGCTGTATGTATTTGAATGAAACTGTTAAAAGCCACTATTTGCCGTTAAATGCTGTGTTGTAAGAGATTTGCATGCAGTTCCACGCCTGTGTGCATTGCAGAAATTTAAATTCCAAATCCAAACAAAAATTTGGGCATTTTCTTTGTCTGATTTCACATTTTGGAAATGTATGTTATTTTCTCACCCTACAGAGTTTTATTTGATTATTTTTATGCTAAAAATGATAATTCCTCGAGGCTTGAGTGCACCTTATAATATTTGTTCTTTGCTCTCTTCACAGATATTACATTGTGCCGTGGGTAAGTGCACCCTGCTGCTAATAACAGTCTCTTATTAATTTCTACTATAAATATGCACTAGGTGAAGTATATAGATCAGATTGGCTATACAAGGGAAGCTTTTTTTAACCCAGTAGTGCCTTCGTCAGCGAGGGTGCTGGTTTCTCTGCCAGCCTGACAGTGATAATGTGATAAAGAGTCTCACTGCACCCGTGGAGCGTAGAGTTCACAGTCCACACCTCATTATCTGGGACTTGAAGCTTAATGTGACCTTTCCCAGTACAAACAACCAGTCCTGCAGCACTCTCTGTTACATCATAACCATCCTTTCTCTCTTAAATTATTTTATTCTAATGATTCAAATTCTATATTATGTCTCTCTCATAATGTTTAGTGTAATGGATTAAGATTATTTTTATGCTTGCTTTATCGCAACTCATAGTTAATTCTGATTAAACCCACGTTGCAAAAATACGAAGGATTAATCTCTTTACTCAACATTTTAAATGTTTTGAAGGAATTGTTCCCTCCTCGGTGGTCCTGACTGGGTTCCAGGTAATGTCACGGGTGTTCCTTACATGGGCAGTGACGCACAGCGTTAGAGAAGTAAGTATATGTTTAAAGAGAGAGTTCACTCAAAAATGAAAATTCTATCATCATTTACTCACCCTCAAGTTGTCTTTCTTTTTTTTTCTTTTTTTGACACAAAAGAAGATATTTTGAAGAAACCAAACAGTTGCTAGTAGCCATCAGCTTCCATAGTATGGAAAAATGTAGTTGTTACCAGCAACTGTTTGGTGCAACATGAGGGTGAGTAAATGATTTTTGAGAGAATGAAAAATTGTTTCATTTTTGGGTGAATTATTTTTTTTAACTTGCATATGTTACAGTGTTATTTTAGAATTATTTATAGACTATTATAGTATTTATTAATATTTAAAATTTGCTGTATTATTTATTAGTTTAATTTTAAAACGTTTAATGATTTATTTTGTTTAGTCATTTTTACATTTAGTTATTATTTCACAATTTCTATATTATTTTTAAGTTTTATTTTATTATTATTTATTATAGACTATTATAGTATTTATTCATATTTAAAATTTGCTGTATTATTTATTAGTTTAATTTTAAAACGTTTAATGATTTATTTTGTGTTTAGTCATTTTTACATTTAGTTATTATTTCACAATTTCTATATTATTTTTAAGTTTTATTTTATTATTATTTATTCATTTTAATACTTTAACTTTTATTTTATTTCACTTAGTTTTCATGTAATTTTTTTTTTTAATGATCTAATATTTATATTTTATTTTATTTCAGCTTTATTTCAATTAGCAAAAACAATTTTTAATAGTTTTATTTTGGTTTTAGTTAAGAGCAACACATATGTTTTACTTGTTCAGGTGACCTACAGTATTATTGGTATATTATTGAATATTTTTAATAGTGATGATGTCAGGGATTCTCATGGTTAAAAACCTGGATATGAAAATCCAGTATCATTATGTCATCAATCTCTCAAATTTCTCTTTATCATTAATGTTCCCTATAACACTATGAGCAATATTTCTATGTTCGTCTCATTGACTCTTGTCTACTGCCATCTAGTGGATTTCAAGTTGGTTTAATATTTCAGTGCTCATCAAAAGCCAAAATCCTGCATCAGTAGAATTTTAGTGTGAAGAAAACAATGTTATTTATTTGAAGTTCTTTGAAACTAAGAATCAAGTTCTGATTGTCTGTCCCAGAGAAAGACGTCTGAGCTGAAGTGTATAGTTCTGTAAGTTATTCCTGCGAGAAACCTGCCTGAACCAAAACTGGGAAGTAATACTAACATGTAACATGTCCATGTGTGCCTGTGTATGCTTCTGTTGCTAAAATAACCTCCTTTCAAGCCTGTATGCGTGTAGAGGCGAAATTGGAGCCTTTGACGGGCCTGAATGCTTTTTGAAGTGCTTCTGTTTACGATCATCTCAGTAGTCCATCTTTGTGTGTCGAGTGGCTTCAGTGAATTGCGCATAACTGCATGGTTCTCGACTAAATTTGGCTGCTTGCTAAGCAGTTCTGTCTCTTCCCTGTGTGACTTACAGTTTCTCTCATTTTAGGTCCAAAGTGAAGACAGTGTTCTCCTCTTTGTGGTGGCCTGGACGGTCACGGAGATCATCCGTTACTCTTTCTACACCTTCAGCCTGCTCAACCACCTGCCTTACCTCATCAAATGGGCAAGGTGAAGCTTCTCAGTTTATTTTCTGGCTTTTTTTTTTGTTGGTAGAAAAGTATATTTTATATACTTTGCTCTTCAAATTTTCACAGGTACACATTTTTTGTTGTGCTGTACCCCATGGGAGTGGCAGGGGAACTTTTGACGATTTATGCCGCGCTGCCATACGTGCAGAAAACAGGGCTCTACTCCATCACCTTGCCTAACAACTACAACTTCTCCTTTGACTACCACACCTTCCTCATCCTCGTCATGATCTCCTACATCCCCTGTACGTTTTAATTCCTGGACAAAGAGATTATGCATCAAATGTTTTCTCAAAATGCTTTGTTTTGATATATTCCATCTGTAAATAATCCGGTTCCTCAGTTGATCTTGTATAGCTTCAAAATCTCTTGAAGCTCATTCTTGTCTTGTCAATGAACAGCTCTGTTCCTGTTAATGACCTTCTTTGTCCGTGTTCCTCAGTATTCCCGCAGCTCTACTTCCACATGATACGCCAGAGGAAGAAAGTTCTTGGTCACGTGGAGGAGTACAGCAAAGTGGAATAACTCGCCCTGCCGTTGCCGCACACAGCAGACTGATCGCAGCGAAAACGGAAACAAGCGGATAACCTTTAAAAGCCACACTACAGATTTTTTATTTAAAAAAAAAAGAAGACAAGGCGTTCTTGTCAGTTAAACAGGCCAGATATGCAGAATGATTGTTAATGATACTATTTTGGTCAAGAACTGTTGCAGTTGGTGATTTTAGGGATCCTGTAACAACACGAATGGCTTTTCCTCAGTTTAGAGGGAGAGGAATGTCTTTAGCATACTAATGCATCAGCTACTGTGTGACAACATTTTTATTTTTCATTCTAAATGTAGAATTACAGACCAAATATTGTAGCAAATATCATTCAGATAAAGGGCAAAAATACAGTTAGCTGCATCTGGAGGCTTTAACCAGAAGAAATGTCTCATAATTTTCCTGTGTGGTGTGTTTTGTACATTGTATTTCAGACATTTGAATCTAATTGACTTAAATCTCTGTTTCTCACTCAGCTCGTTTCTTTTCTTTATATTTGAGTATAATTCATAACTCAAACCGTTCTTGACTTTCACACTACTTGCGTGTCTACTGATTCCCATCATGATTACTGTTAGTATTTTCATTTTGTTTTGTGTTGTGTTTCTTAAAGGATCAATGTTAATCGGTTGTTTTGTTCAGTATTGGATATATATTGTTGGTTTGTGGCCGTTTGCGGGAAAAAAGAGGTGTATCACCCAGAGAAATTGGCTGAGTTGCTGGGTCGGACCTCGTAGTCAATACTACTAATGTACTAGATGTGCATTTCTGTCGTAGAAAGAGATTTCAGCTGACACTTTTGGAGCTTTTATGGCTGGCGATGTGGAAGTGTTTGGCTAAGAGAGACTCCCACGCCGAGCAGAAGAGAGCACAAGCCTCGGCTAACGGGGGCCAATTGGATTTGAGTGCCTCCAGTCATGCTTTGCCAATGAGTCAAATCTAATAATGTGGAGGGAAAGCTGGGAGTCAAGACTAACTTAACGCTTCATTGCCCGTCTGCCTAATTGTGAACAGTCAACTTCAGCCCTCCCAATGCAAATGACTCTCTCTCGTATTGAAGTGTGAGCCACACTATTGCACAGATAGAGTCTTTGCAAACAAAGTGGTAAGCCTGTTTCCCTTATCAAGCCTATTCAGGAAAAGATTAGCATGGGATGAATGGAGTGCAACTTTGAATAACACTGCATGTAAAAGTGGTGTGGCTAAACCTTGGTTAATAGAAGCATGACCCCTTAACTCAAATAAAAATGCCAACATTGTCAAGCTTTTGATATTCAAGTTCTGCATGGGACCAGCAAACTTTGTATGAATAGTAATACGATTATATATATTTACAATAAACCATAACATGGGAAGCAAAGCCAGTTTGTTTTTATTCTATAAACTTAATTGCTTTATCTTTCTCATATTTTAGTATTTAACCTGCAGCGTAATTAAAAGTATTGTGTCTTTCTTACATATATTTCACTTTATTTCAATATACAATTAAACACATATTAGGTTTTATAGACTTGTACAGTATTTTAGTAAAGGGGACTATTCATCCTTCCTTCACATGATGGCAGTAGACATCTATGTTTGTCTAATATATTTTAACTGAACACGTTCTGTGAGCTCAATTGTCAGAAATTAACCTTTTTATTAAGGGGCAATGTTTGCTTCCTGGGGTTTGATTTTAGCCATTTAAAAACAATGCATCTCCCTTTTATGCTAAATCCACATATATATATTATTTCACTAAATATAAATGCGTATTTCACTAAAGTAACCTTTCCCTTTGAATAATTAACTTGACTTAGAATAAGAATTAAGAAATGCATCTAGTGTTTAAAAGACTAGGAGCCAATTTTTGCTTTTGCTTTTTGAATTTCACCCTAATCCTATACACTATTTTTTTACCCTGATGTGCTTTAATTGTTATTTAGAAAAGTTTGTAAAGCCGAATGGGCACAATTAGCAATAAAACAGCTTGTCCAATACATACGCACAGTTTGGAATCATAGGGCCCTTTTACACCTGGTCACTTCATGCGTTTTCTCTGATTGGATAGCTATCTGATTTGTTTAGCTAATTTTTACAATCCTTGCTTTATGTCTGATTTAAAAAAAATAAATAAAACGTTATTCATTCATATTTGAGTTTTCTTAAAGCCTGAAAAGCATTCTTTTGTTCAGAAATAAAGTGGGACAAAATAGTTTAAAAGCAGTTTTCCGTGGGGTTTGTTTTTGCATCTCATCTGTTTAAAGAATGGGAGTCATGAGACCTATGAAAAAAACAAAACCGAGGAAGCATGACTCTGTTGCAAACAACAAGATCTTTTGTCTTCTCGAACTGACACAGAAAAGTTTAATGCTCTTCACACAGCTATTGCCAACGGAATCCTGCATTTTGAAATGGAAAAAGTGTCAACACACTGGGACGATAAACAACTGACACAACTTATCCCATGTTAGGGGAAAACGATGTATTGTCTGTTGAATCACTGATAAGTGAATGATTTCATTTTTAAAAAGTAAAAAAGAAAAGTATAACCATGAGAAAAACAACATTCCCATGCACATTATTCATATTTAGGCTACATAAAACATCCAGGAAAAGGCTTAACATTGAGAATATTTTAATGTAGTTAACTGGTTTAATAAAAAATATACTTTTATACTTGAAATGTGATCTGACATAAAAAATATTTACCTCTATAATTTATCTCCCATGTTTATTTATTTATATAAAACCCCTACTTTATTAGCATAACAAACAAACAATTTTCACCCACTCTCCCTTACGTACAGCTGTGCGGGTAGTCCCGCCCACTTATCCAAATCACTGTGTACTGACACACAGGTTGACCAATAAAAAATATATAATGGCAACTTGTGCAACCAGCTATCCAATAGGATCGCACGTAAGGCGGGGCCTAAAGATCAAACTTGGTTGAATGGCAATACAAAGACAAGAAGCACCAAAACGGAGGATAACGCTTAATCAATTCTGCGTGCTTCGGTCTTGAGAATCTGCAGGGAAAGGACGTGCAGCTCGTCCGGCACAGTCATTACGCAGCTCAGCTCGCGCAGAGCGGATTCGACGTTCCTCTGGCGTGACAATTCATCTTCTCATCTAGACGCCAGCGCTGATGATGCTGCTAGTGCACCAAGATCATTGGAGATACCTATCTGCACAGCACGGATGAAGACTCCTTCACTAAAAGACACTTGTGAGGTCATCTTGGGAAGACGCAACTTCTCATGCAGGCGGGTTGGAAAGCTCAGGTTTTCACAGCAATCGTGATCATGTAATCTAGTGGGCTGCGACCACATATTCACAGGTGTACAGCTTGCGTGGATCAATGCATCAGTGCGTAACATTACGCACCATGGAGTCGTGCTCTGCACTTCTAGCTCAATCCAAACCACACTTTTGCGGACACTGCTTGTTCTGTCATGAAAACGTGGAGATCAAGCGTGATGGACGTAGGGTCAGTTCTCATTGATTTGGACTAAATAACGCGATTTTAAGCAGTGTGCGAATTATACAGTGACGTTAAGGGGGGAAAACGTGACTATTTTTAAACGAATTTTGCATTTTTTGAGAAAGAAATCTGGTAAATGATTAAGGGTAAATTTAATTTGAGGAGAACAATCTTTCGATGTTCGTCTCGCGTAAACGCAAATTGCCATTTGGCGCCATTAACAAATATCAGTAATCTTAAGAGACTTTTTAAAACTAAACACTTAGGTTGTTGTGACAAATTTGTGGTATGTAACTCTATAATAAAGTGATGCTTTAGTTTTTGTAATGCTTAAGTAATTAATTGCAATGGAAAGCTCGCGAGCAGCGTACTGTTGTTATGGTTACCTCATCTGGCGAAGGCGACTAATGTTTGTTAGCTTCCGTTTGGCGACAGGTGAGAATACGCGCTCTGACTAACTTATCTAACTTTTATTCGTGCTGAAACGTTCGAAACCTATATACAGGCCTACTTTTATATACTGTTGTGTGGTTTTAGTACTTTCACAACATTTTGATTTTATTTCCTCTGGGAGGTTCAAGGGGGTCGAATCCCCTTAATGCGTGATTTGCACCCAGAGGTGGTTTGTATATTAGCATCTATAAATTGAAATGGGGCGCACAATTACTCCCTCTGCTGTTTACCTCCTCTAATGCTCTAGCCACCTGAGGATGTGTCTCAAACGACTACTTTGTATATTTAATTAATAATTTAAAGTCCTCTGTGTTTATAATGATGTAAAAAACGAACGGATTGACTTGCAAAATGTATTTCTCTCTCTCAGAATTGCTGACTACAACAGCTGTACTCACTTTACATTGGTCCTATTTTATAAAAGCAGTATACAAAATGCTGCTTTAAAAATTAAAAATGGACCAATTTTACTAGTTTTCAATTGGATGCACATGTCTCACACACACAAGTTTGGTTTACTTTTTTGTTTTAAATCACCATCTAACTGCAACGTTGTGTCTTAAATTGGCAAAACGACTTTAATATAGACGATGTTCCCCAAAGTAATGACTGAAACATCCCCTCTTTAGTGGAAAAACTATATATTTGGGATCATATACATGATTGATAAGTTTAATATTTATATTTATACAGTGTGAGAATAATTCAATTTCAGTTAAATCAATATTGAAAAAAAAATCTCAGTAACGTTAATCTGTTTTGGTTCGTTTCCCGTAACCCATTTCTCTTACACCACAACAAAACGCTAACGTCTTTATTATATATTTGTGGCATGTACCTATAGTAACTTGATAAATAATAACAGTAGTTATGCATCGTTCGATAGAAACGGCTGTTAAGCAGCTGTTGCTGTGGTTTCCTCCTCAAGCAAAGGTAGTTTCTGTTCGCGAGCGTAGGCTATACGTTAGCGCACTCTGACTAACTTGCGTGACTACTGAAATGTTCGTTATTTGAAAGTATTGCGAAACGTATATTATGTTTGTATGTAAAAACAAAACTTGTAAGACCTACGACCTTTTTCTTTGACCTCCTTCGGAGAGTTAATTAGGACGTCTAACTCCCTATAATTCGCACCCTGAAGTCATATTGCATGTAGTAATCGAGATCATGTCCAGATCTAACAGCGTGAGCCCACCCGGCGCTGGCGCTCCTGGACTGAGGGGAGGGACGGAGCACAGATCCGCTTGGGGCGAGTCTGAGTCCGTGGCGAACGGATGTCCATACTCGGCCAGATCCTCCTGCAAAAAGCTCATACGGTCCAACAGCCGGTGGAGAGAGGACGATGACTTCGAGCGACAACCGGGCCGAGCCACGACCACCGTCAGCCGGGTTAGTTTCAGATCCAAGTCTGCCTGGCAAGAACACGGGGAGGAGAGTCGCAACAATAACAGATCTTCCCCGAGGTACCGTGATGGAGAAGTGAGACCCAAGTCCGTGGAGTTGGGTTTGGAGGACAGAAGAACCAAGTCCAAACCAGAGGAGGAGCCCATGCCAGAAGTGAACTTTTCCATGAGCGCGTGCTGCAACGGCCTGATGCAGATTTTCAAATCTAAGAAGTTCCAGTCGGAGAAGTTAGAGAGGCTTTACCAGCGTTACTTCTTCCGACTTAACCAGAGCAGCTTGACGATGCTCATGGCCGTTCTGGTGCTGGTGTGCGCGGTGATGCTGGGGTTCCACTGCGCTGGAGGAGTGTATCGACTCACTTACGTGGTGGTTTTCTCCACGGCAATCTTACTCATTCTTACGCTGATGGTCGTGTGCAACAGGAACGGCTTCCATCAGGATCACATGTGGATAGTTTGCTATGTGCTCATTTTGGTGGTGCTGGCTGTACAGGTGATCGGTGTGCTGCTCGTGGAGCCGCGCAGCGCGTCTGAAGGCATCTGGTGGACCGTGTTTTTCATCCATGTCATTTACACACTTCTGCCGGTGCGGATGAGAGCAGCGGTCATCACTGGAATTATACTGTCTACCATACATGTGCTGGTCTCGTGGAAGTTAAACGAAATGGACGTCTTTTTGTGGAAACAGGCGAGTACAGTGCATATATGCTTTCATCGCTTTATTGCTTGAAATCTATCTATCTATCTATCTATCACTCACTCAAGACTGTCAACATGGTCATTTGACCATAGGTAGCCTACACTCTAAAAAATGCGAGGTTAAATACAACCCAGTGCTGGGTAAAATAGGGACAAACCCAGCAATTGGGTTGTTTTGACCCAGCGGTTGGGCTAAATGTTTAACCCAACCGCTGGGTCAAAACAACCCTACAATATTTCAGTTTATTTCTTAACCCAGCGCTGGGTTATATTTAACCCAGCATTTTTCAAAACAACCCAATTGCTGGGTTTGTCCCTATTTTACCCAGCACTGGGTTGTATTTAACCCAGCATTTTTTAGAGTGTACAGTACGTCACGTGGCTGTGATTAGTCTATTTGGTTATGTGCACAATTCCATGAGATACTGCAGCAGTTAATAATGAGAAAGTGTGTTTAGTTCATATACATTTTTCCTCTGCCAGATAAAATTCCAAAAGAAGCCAAAGCATCAAACTTAGCTATAATCAACGCTGGGATTGACAGCTAGTCTGGATCGGAGCAACAGACATTTATACCTTCACCTATTCCAGTGGTTCCCAATCCTGGTCCTGGAGAACCCCCAACACTGCACATTTTAGATGTCTCCCTATTCAAACACACCTGATTCAACTCATCAGCTCATTAGTGAAGACTCCAAGACCTCAAATGTGTGTGTCAGATAAGAGAGACACCAAAACCGTGCAGTGTTGGGGGTTCTCCAGGATCAGGATTGGGAACCACTGACCTATTCAAAGTGTTCCGTAATCACTCCGCTCCAACTCCTCTCCGTGTTTTGTATTTTCCTTTCCCGTGTTTAGCTAGTGCGTAGTGGAAATTCTCAAATGTGTTAGTTGCTTAAAAGTAACGTTCATAGATAATATGTGCAATGGCCAAAAAGTTAACATTTTGAAAGGTATTTTAATTACAAAGTGCATTGGCAAAAGTGCTGTTGGTCACATGTCTGTCAGTGAAGTTTACTGTACTGTCTAGTTGCTGTAGTAATTTTTCAGTTCTGTAGTTTTTGCTTTAGTTCTGAGAATTTCAGTAGCCCTTTAGAAGAATTGCAAATCCCTTGTTACCTCAAACCGTTCAGCAAGAGTTTGTCTATCAGTCAGCACTATAGGTCTGTTTTTGAAAAGCACTTAGATGTTCTTGCAGTTCTGAAAGCGACAAAAGTTGATGATGATTCACCCTTTTGTTTTCTCAGCAAAGCCTTGGATTTAGTTGAACACACACTTTTAAAGTATTTTATTAAATGGCTGTGTATGGATTTATCAGATGGTGAATGCTTCCGTTTTTGTCCGTTTATGGGTGACTTGGTACCTTTTACTGGAAACTAATAACTGCTTTACAGATTTTAACTGCATGTATGTGTGCAAATAAGGTGCAATCTTGATTTTTGGATTATTTTTAATTATTAAATTTATAAATATTAAACATTTCTGAAATAACCTTTAAGACTTCATAGATTTATTACAAAGAATTACATCTCTAAAAATCTAATAATCGTCACAATGACTAACTCTACGTGTAAGGTAACCTTTGATTATTTAAGTTTTAATTAGTCATTGAATATATACACTGTAAATTTCTCATCAGTGCCAGTATTTTTCATAACCTTCGGAATGTGTTATGTATACTCTCTGCTGTCATTATACTTAACTGCTTTGCTCAGTTGAATTTCACAATCTTTTGAATCCTCCAACTAATAAAACATTTTATAGTAAATGTTTTAAAATCCTTTTTCATTTTCATTAAAACCACAGACTCTTTGAATGGTGTGTGTGTGGGAACAGCCTGCTGTGTTTGTTGCTCTTTCCACACAATGCTGTTGTCTTTAGCATATCAGATCTCTCTCTGTTTACATGGGACCTAGTAGGACTCTCCAATAGTTCACTGTTGTTTTATAAAGATCCTGGAATGAAGGATGTTTTAGGAGCGCTCTCATAGATGACTAGCTTTCATCAGGCTGTGATGAGTGGTGCTGCTTTTTATGAGAGGTTTTGGGGCTGGAGCACCGGCTAAGGTGAAATCAGGTCGCTCTTAGTGTTTAGATGAGATCTAAATGACCGTTCCGGGTTCAGTACCAGGTTAGCCATCTTATTACACTTTTAGGATTTCTTTCTTTAATCATATGTACAGGTACTGGCATATACTTTTTCCTAAAGTGAATGAATACAAAGGTGCTTTGCAGGATTGTCTTACAGATCATCGACAGTTCACAATCTTCAGCTACATTTCCCCTGTGTGCTTCATTAAAGCCAGAGGTGGGACCCAGTTAGAGGAGCTAGCATAGACGCTTCCCCTAGGGGGAAAATAGAGGAGGTGGACAGAGTCCTGCCTGGCACAATTGCCCCACTCTGTAACCTGCAGACCCACTGGAATTCAAAACAGATGTCCTCCATGTCCCTCTTGAAAGATCTGCTATTAATTTGCCTTTGAGAGTCAACCCCTATGGAAGCATTAACCTTCCCCCAGGCCAGGCTGACTACGTGCTCTGCAGAGCAGCATGCTGAAGAAAGCACCACCTCTTGGGACTAATGCTCACACACAGATGATCTTTTGATGCTCCGTCAACTTTTGCTCAACTTGTGCAGCACATTTACGTTGTCTGAGTGATCAATTTACATTATATCACGTTTCAGTTGTAGACTGATACCAGTGAAATTTTGCAGAAAAAACGGATATGCTACTAAACACGTCTTCCTTTTTTAAAGGGGTCATATTATGCTTTTTTTAAAGATCATTATTTTGTGTATTTGGTGTAACAGAACATGTTGACATGCTTTAATGTTCAAAAAACACATTATTTTTCAAATACTGTACATTATTGTAGGTCCTCTATGCCCCGCCTCTCTCAAACGCTTCGTTTTCTACAAAGCCCCCTCCTTTGACAAGCGCAGTCTGCTCTGATTGGCCAACTGACCCAGTGCATTGTGATTGGCCGAACACCACAAGCACACGTCGGAAATGTAACGCCCCTTACCATGTTCTTTTTAGCAACGTCATATGACCCCTTTAAAGTAGAAGGACTGAAATAGTATTTTCTTGTAAAACAAACTTTAGTAATATTTTATTTATACTTAGAAAAAAAAATTAGTGTGCTGAAGAAGTGCCTGTTTGGGTTGACATGCGTTGATGTTTTAAATATGTGACCCCTCTAATAAAGGCTTTTTAATACAGAAATATGAGTTCCTGGATGTGGAAGTATGTTTTCATTTCAAAAGGAAGCAGTCACTAATATATTTATGTATCAGTGTGTATTGTATTGTGAGGTCGTAGGCAACCAGCCTTATTGCAGATTTAGTTTCGTGGTTACTAGAAGACTTTACAAGTTTCAAAACCATATGTGTAATCACTGGAAAGTTTGGAGGTTTTTTCTCTCTCCATAATGCAGCCGTAGGGGTGAGTTTGTGTTACCTTTCAAGATCCAACTCTGACATGTCCCTTATGAGTGCAGACCCTCAATTGTGTTTCTTGCATCTTAGCAACCAAGGCCTGTTCTCACAAACACCATCCAGAAGCACTCAGGGCTTCCCTGTGAGAGGACCCCTGCTTTTCATCTCTTAACCACCTCCACTGAATGTGCGATCTTACCATTAGAGGTTCAAATTGAGATAATTAAGGCACAACTGCCCTTGGTGATGGGAGTCTTTACTTCACTCCCTCTTCTTCACTCCCACCTTGCATTGTTTTTCCTGTTGTCAAGGTAGACCTGAGGGTAATCAAGCTCCGATATGTGTGGGTGGCTGCCCGCAACTCTCTTAAACGGTTGCTTCAGTCTATGGCTTGTATTAGGTGTCTTATTATTAGGAACCACATTTTGAGGCACTTCATAAACATTCCACTCTTCAACTATAAGCTGTGATGGTTTATTTATCATAGTTTGTTTAACATTTTTTTTCTATTGCATTAATGAAATAGTTCACCCAAAAATGAAAATTCGCTGAAAATGTACTCCCCCTCAGGCCATCCAAGAAGTAGATGAGTTTGTTTTATCTTCGAAACAGATTTGGACCAAATTTAGCATCATTTGATCCTCTGCAGTGAATGGGTGCCATCACATTGAAAGTTCAAACAATAAGTTCATCAATTAACATCTTGTGAAGTAAAAAGCTGTGAGTTTGTAATAAACAAATCCATCATTAGAAAGTTTTTAACTTCGAAGTGTTGCTTTCGGCTAAAATACGAGTCCTCTATCCATAATATTGGGTTTCTCTGGTGAAAAAGTTGTCTGGATTAGGAGAGTATTATGCACATCAAGCATCATTTACAAGCGAAAACGGTTCTAAACAAATATGTTGGTGGATTTTGATGCGAGCAGACAACAGGGGAGGACTTGTTTGTTTATTTATTTATTTTTTAAACACTGACTGGAGGAAGAGTTGCTGTGAGTTTGTAATAAACAAATCCATCATTAGAAAGTTTTTAACTTCGAAGTGTTGCTTCCGGCTAAAATACGAGTCCTCTATCCATAATATTGCTTTTCTCTGGTGAAAAAGTTGTCTGAATTAGGAGAGTATTATGCACATCAAGCATCATTTACAAGCGAAAACGGTTCTAAACAAATATGTTGGTGGATTTTGATGCGAGCAGACAACAGGGGAGGACTTGTTTGTTTATTTATTTATTTATTTTTTAAACACTGACTGGAGGAAGAGTTATGGATGATGGACTTGTATTTTGGACAGAAGTGATAGTTTAAAGTTAAAATGCCTTAATGAGTGATTAGTTTTTTTTTACAAACATGCAGCTTGTCACTTTTTTCTCAAGAGTCATGCAGATTACTTGTAAATTATTTTGTTTTTATCAACTGTTTGAACTCCCATTCTGACGGCACCCATTCACTGCAGAGGATCCATTGGTGAGCAAGTAATGTAATGCCACATTTTTCCAAATCTTTTCAGATGATGAAACAAACTTTATGGCAGTAAAGACACTTAGGCCACGTTCACACAGCAACAGAATACGGTTGTCAGTGCTGTATTTTAGTTCTTAATACGGTTACGTTCACACACAGTTCGGTTATTTACGGGTGTGACAACCGCATTCTGTAACCGAACTCACACCTGTAAATTTTCAGGACTCACAACTGCATTCTCGGAAAACACACGCTGTGTGAACGGAACAGGACTGGACAACTAGTTGTCTGTCACGTCATACAGTGCGAGAGGGAGCCGCTCTGCTGCACAAACGCGTGTCTAACGTGTGTTACGTGTTTTCATGTGTGTTTTCGGTAACTTACAGTGACGACGGAGAAATGAGCTGCGTGTCTGTCACCTGAAATTTTTAGATCCCGTCAGTTTTCCACCGGAGCCGCTCCCGTCAGTTTTGTGTTCTGCACGCGACGCAAATACTCCGCTCTCCACCCTTGTAACACTTCAAAGAGAAAGGAAAACTTGAAATCGCATTATATGACCCCTTTAATGAAGATTTGACAGATGAACTCGAGGCTTGATTGGACTCTTGTAGTGTCAGAAAGTGATAAGACTTTCAGTTTTATGGACGTCGCCATCTTTGATTTTACTTTGGTCACTGTCGCTATGGTTACTGGTAAGGAATACGGGCTTGACTCCTGTTGCATGTTCATACAGACAGTATTCTGAACACAACTGTAAGCTGCTGTGTGAACGGGACATTTCGAGACTCACACCTGTAAAGAAAATGCGGTTGTCAATCCCAAAAATTGACAGTGTGAACGTAGCCTTACATCCTTAGCACCAAATCAGCACATTACAATGATCATGTGACACTCTGTTACTGAATGTTTGATCAAATAAATAAAGCCTTGGCGAGCATAAGAGACTTCCTTCTAAAACATAAAAAAATTCTTACCAACCCTAAATTTATGAACAATAGTGTGTTAGTATATCATACATATTAGTAGATTGATTTTGTTGAAGTGTTTAAGAAAAATGATGCTTTTAAACGAATTTTGCAGTTGCGTTTTTGGTGCTTCTAGTGCTTATGAAATTACACCCTAAATGAGAGCAGAAAGCATGTTAGATTTCTGCTGTTCTCATGATGCTTCCAGATGATCCCATGTGCTTGGATTTTATTTGCAAATGTACATCAGATGGTTAAAAGGCAGGAGTGCATCTTGGAGTAAACCATCTCTGCCGACCCACTTGGTTGATAACTTTATGATCATCTTCAAAATATTTTCCATGTTTTCTTATGAAATTCACTCAGTGATTGCGATGACATTGGCACCTCAAATTGCACATTTTCAGTTCTCAAAACTCTTCCGTTGTTGAATTACATGAAATTAACAGAGGATTTGGATTACTTTAATATTGACACACAGGAGAACTTTTCATTTCTATTGTTGTATTATTATATAGCAACCACTATTATAATCTGTAATGTTCTCACACAAGATAAATGCGAAATGTGTTGTGTATGGAGCTGATTATTTCTGTAGAGACTTTGGAATGCATCCTGATTCAAACCTGGATTTTATTTGCAAATGTACATCAGGTGGTTAAAAGGCAGGAGTGCATCTTGGAGTAAACCATCTCTGCCGACCCACTTGGTTGAGTAACTTTATGATCATCTTCAAAATATTTTCCATGTTTTCTTATGAACTTCACTCAGTGATTGTGATGACATTGGCACCTCAAATTGCACATTTTCAGTTCTCAAAACTCTTCCGTTGTTGAATTACATGAAATTAACAGAGGATTTGGATTACTTTAATATTGACACACAGGAGAACTTTTCATTTCTATTGTTGTATTATTATATAGCAACCACTATTATAATCTGTAATGTTCTCACACAAGATAAATGCGAAATGTGTTGTGTATGGAGCTGATTATTTCTGTAGAGACTTTGGAATGCATCCTGATTCAAACCAAACTCGGCATGTTATTTTTATTGCAGAAACACCCTCTGTTTCTCCTTCATTTGTCACCCATCTCTTTCTGCTTTGCTTTCAGAAATGGGCCTTGCTGCCGCCTACAAACTTTTTGTGTTAGTTATTCCCACATAGTGTCAAATCATGTATACACACAAATTTTATAATTGTACATGGCAGGCTGGAAAATGTAATAGTCAACATGTTTTTCATGTAATTTTAGTGTCAACCTGCTGTGTGAGTGGCCCACTAAAGCTAACATGCAATTCTACAATCATTCCCACGAATATCTCAGCGTCCCTCTTAAATGCTTTCTTTTCAAAAAATCTTTAAAAAGCACACAAGGGGTACAGCGAGAAATTTATAGCTTCTCAATCCTAATTTTTCACAGCTGCATAGTCTTTTTCTACTAGACGTATTATGCAGAATGAAAGCCATTAATTACCACATGTTTTCAGTTCTCAAAATGAAATGCAACTCTGACTTTTATTTTTAATTGTATTATTATTTTTTTTAAATATACATAAGTATCATATTAAAGTATTTTCAAAACTTTGAACAGTGTATTAATATATTTGCATTATACTGAAAAATAACAAAGCAAGTTCAGGCCTTTCAGGCTAATATTTTACAAAAAGTAATTTATTAAATGTTTAAAATTTGAAAATGATATCCATTTCTTTATGAAAAGAATTTAGACAAACCTAAGTTTAGGTAAACTGACTTTAATTAAAACCGACTTTTGATCAATTTTTGCAATCACTTTTAACCAAATGATCTAAAGGTGAAGTCAAAATAGTACCATTTGTTTGCTAATGCCATGTAAGTGTATTTCTCTAATTGTTAAAATCTTGGGCTTCTAAGTTTGTAATTGTTAACTAAAGATAAGAAGTGCTGTTCCATATTTGTATATTACTGAATTTTCAACATTTTTATTGTTGACAAAAGTTGATGAACTTGAACAGTTATAGTTATAATTTTGTTATAGTAAGTCATTTAGTGTGATCCGAAGCAGATGCCATCTTCTCTCTAGAAATAAATAATAGGTCCCTAAGCCAATGTTTGCATCATTGCTCATTTTCACCGACAGGTCCCTGAACAGTCTTCAAAAGTTGTCCAAGCCCTTTCCATAGCTCTGTCACTGATGTAAAAGGATACTGGAGGGAAGCCAACTGGCCTTGTTGTCATGTTCCTTTTTGCATTGTAATCAGGAATAAGCCATTTCTCTCAATGTTTTACATACAGAGGGTGTGGGAAACATTCAAACTTTTTTTGTGGGCAAAATATATTCCACAAATTATTAGTGAAATTATGTTATTGAAAGAATTTAGCTCTGTAGCACAGCTCAAAGAGCTCTGACAGGCAAAGATCCAGGAAATGACACAAAGTCAAAAGGAACATATGGCTAGTCAGTGAAACACTCAGATGTGATAACCACGTTTCTATCCGCTACTTCACTAATGCAGAGCAAAAGAAGAGTGTGATTCAAGTTATTCCAGATCATTAGGTTTTACGTGAGAAATTTAGGCTACATTTACTTGCAAAATGTTTGAGGAGTATGAACTGTACTGATTTTTTCCATTCCTCTGAGAGCAAAGTAACAATTCATATTCTCTCTCTCTCTCCACTTTCAAGGAAGGGAAACTCAATATGCTTCTATAAGTGTCAGGCAAATGACCTCTTCTGCCTATATTCAAATCATTTTGATATAAAATGAACTGTTATTTGCTTATCGTTGTTGCTGCTGTGTCCTTTTCTGTGTGAGGTGATTTTATCTGGTCAGGAAAGATCAAATCAGATTTGTATATGCGCTCTCCACTTTCAGGGTTAGAAATGTAAATATTCAGTGGACTACATCTAATCTAATTACATTTAAAAGAAGTGGATGGTTGACAGTTGTTGTTATGCTTCCATTTACAGCAACCCTGGCTTGAAAATAATTGATCCTTTGCAGAGGTATGATGAGATTATTTCTAATAATAATAATAATAACGAAATATTCTTGCTTATGAAACCAGACAGAGAACACCAATTAATTTGTGTTATATATATATATATTAGTAATATGTGCGTATGTGTATTTTATATATATATTACACATACACACTTATTACTAATGATTTACTTATGAGCATCATGTATGGCAAAACAATCCCTGATGTGTGGAAAAACCTCTTGACTGCCTTATTCAGTCTTAGGAGATGCTATAAAATTAAAAAATAAAATAATTAATAATAGGCTCACCCACATAACAGATGCCATTGTTTTGTAAATAACTAGGTTTTAGTGACTAAGGAACAGATTTCGAGTTTGATGTCACAAAGATTTCAGGGATTTGCTTCTCACTCTAGCAGTTGCTTGCTGTTGAGGTGAGATGTAACGTGTTTCTTGACATACTTTTACTAGAAAAGGTGTAATAAACACCCTTCTGGCTTTAGAAGTTATGAGCTGAGATATGCGTCAAGATGACTTTACTGCACCCACCATGAGCTCTCTGCTGAAGAGCTGATGATTTGAATCAGGTAGAAACAAGAGATGCATACAAAATGAGTCTTCAGGACCAGCCGCCGGTTGCATAAATCGCTTAGACTAGTCTTAAAAAGTTAGCCATCTAATTTGTTTTCTTCTATACTGGTCATAACTGTTTAAAGTCAGTTACTAAAATGTAGATTGGCCCAATTTTAATCAGAAAAGTGAGACTGATTATCTCTTGGCTAACTGCTAATTGGTCAAACTAGCTCATAAGACACAGTCTCAACATAGTGGCTATGTTTATGCAACTGGCCCCAGGATTGAAAATGTCACTGGAATAAAAGGTTCAGTGGACAAACCAGATCAGAAAAAAAAGTTACATTGAGTGGTAGTACATTTAGTACATTTTATTATTAATCCTACATAATATTAAAAACTCATTATTTCTATTTTTTTAAATAGTTTTTTTTTAAATGATTAAATGCACATTTATACAGTGTTAAATATATGTAGTAAATGCTACATCAAAAAGTTACTTTACCATGTACAATAAAAATCTTATATGGTTTAACATTGCATTATGTTTTTTTTTTTTTTTAAGTAAAAACTATGATTTACCATATAATGAAAATCCCTACTTTTTGTTAAGGTGATGTTTTGTGTTGCATTTTATGCTATTTAGTTTATTGCATTATTTTAATGTCGTGTGTTACTCTTATGGTGTTGGGTGTTTGTGCACCATCTACTGTGTATATATAGTATACTGTACAAGCCATGTTTTAGACAGGCCACTTAATGTATGTTTGCACTATGTGTGTACTTTCTTCTGCACTGAAAGCTCTTGGCGCCAAGTCAAATTCCTTGTGCGTGTAAACATACTTGGTAATAAAGCTCCTTCTGATTCTGATTCTGATGATCAACTCTGATTCATCAGGAGGGTTTCTATTGTCACCTGTATTGCTATGGTGGTTATCAGTACATTTTAAAGTAAAAAGCAGACTTTGGTAATTCAAGCAGCTTGGTATATTAACATATTACTTCATGAAATATGTGGTTATAAGTTGTATATAAAATATACAGGCACCATTTTCACAGTATTTTTATTTTATGGTGAATTTCTGGCAACCACAGCTGCCAGTTTTTCACTGTAAATGTAAGATATTTATTTATTTATTTTTACTGTGCAGATAAAGTATGCAATCCCAAGCCAATATTGTGGCTGTGGATACATTATTTTTCATGTCAAATGTTTTTTTATTTTATTTTACATTTATGTTTACTTTAAAAAGTATTCAAATTCTTCGCTAATGTTTTTATAACATATTTTATAACATAATATTTTTGCATGTGGAATTGCTCGGATGTGGTTTGCAACATGGATGAATGACCCAGCTCCCTCAGTGGGAGAGAAGAAAGGCCAAGCTCTTTCTCATCTCAAACTGCTGTGATGAAAATTTAATGTGAGCTTTTGCTACCCATTGCCTTGATTGTACGTTTTCTCCCTCCTCTTTTTTTTTATCATCCAGCTGGATTAATATTTATAGAAAATATAAGAGATTATGCCTTGATGGCTTTAAAGAAACTGATTTGCATGCCATGAATTCCATCACTCTGCTAAAAAGGAGGTTTAGTTGGATGTACCTCGTAACACCTGCTGTTTGCTAGATGAACATTTATGATCTTTACGGTTGACAATTATATTTTGTAGTGTTGATGGCAAAGCCATTTTATAATTCCACTAGAGTATAGGGAACCACATGACTAGTCAGGAGTACTAGTCAACTATTCAGTCATAAGAAAACCTTTTATAATTTGCCTTGTTTATAAAGGTCTGGAGTAGAGATGGGTACCGAAACCCAGTATTTAATCGGTCCCGGGGCTAAATTATGAAAGACCGGAGTATCGATAAGCTCTGACGTTAACGGTTCTGCTATCGGTACTGGAGAAATGAATAAAACACACTTACATTTATTATTGCTATATATACATTATCTTGCAAATTCTATCTCACCAGAGTCGCCAGCTGTTTTTCAAACATTTGTCTATGATGCATTATTGCTATTAGCAATTCAGAAGAGATCGCGCTCAAGCGGAGGAGCTTCAGCACGCGCAACATGAAAGCCCTGTTTAATTATGATAGAAGAGAGAACTAAACATTCAAACATCTGCTTACACTTTAGGCCTGTGGCTGTTATATTAAGCTGATTTAATTTTTTTATTTCGATTTTGGCTTCTAAGGATTATACAAAAGAAGACATGAGGTAAAGCTATTAAAAACTAGATGCATTTCGTCTTGCGCAACTTCTTTCCCTTCACAGCGGTGCGCATTCGTTCCTCCCTAAAACCCAAACTTAACGTCAGAATCAGATCAATCGGTGATTGTTGTAAGATGCCGTCTTTACTGTTGCTAAATTGCGGGAAATGTTTGATAATAAAATGTTGAAAGCACAATCCGCACAAGAGACGCTGTTCCTCAGGCAGAAATCGTAGAAAAGTAGGCTACATTACGTACTTTAGACTGCTATTCCTCACTCTGTGAAGTAACGTGAGGGAGGAAACTAGTAGAAGCTGATGGATGCTTTTTAGATGTGTCCACAGCATCTCTGATGTTTAACCTTGCTATGCCATTGTAATCTTGGAAATTACCTTGCTGAAATTAACCCACGCAGCAGCATATGGTGCTTTTGAAAGATGTAAATTAGTAACTTCTTTTATTAAGAAATATAACATTAATATATTTTGTACATTTTTTATATATATATTTTATTCTATATATTTATTTTTTTATTAAAGGGGTCATATGATGCTAACTAGAGAATGTCATCAGCAGCATGGAGAGGGGTTCATTCTTCATTTCTCTTGCTTCCAAAACGGGCTTGAGAAAGTATGTGTGGGCTGGAGGCTTTGTGTGTAATTTTGAAAACTTTTAAAATGTTATTATTTTAATTATGTTATTGTTTTATTATTTTAAGTAATGTCAAAGCTTCACACGTGAAACTCCATGTTTTCAGAGACTGAAGTTTGCTCTCCCATAGCTTTTAGACTCCCACACTCAGTTTTGGTGTCTCTGGAGAATCTGAAACCATTTTTAACAAATCACATGTCTAGATGGTTGTAAAAAATATTCTGTAATCTCAGCCCAGTCAATCCCAATGGGAAAGTTTAGGCCAAAACACTGTTGGTCAGTTCCCTTTCTTATACACTACCAGTCAAAAATTTGAACACGCCTACTATTTATTTATTTATTTAGATTTTAAACTTTTTTTTGAAAAATAGGAAAGTCATCAAAACTTGCTTTATACTGTAGCATGCGACGTGTTACTCTCGATAATGGCGGTAGATGGTAACTCCTTGGAGAAGAATTGTTGAATAAAGTCATTATTTTTGTTTTATGCGCACAAAGTATTATATAGCTCCATAAAATTACGGTTGAACCACTGATGTCACATGGACTATTTTGTCGATGTTCTTGGTACCTTTCTGGGCCTTGAACATGGAAGGACCCTTGCTGTCTGTTCAGAAAGCTCTCGGATTTCATCAAAGATATTTTAATTTGTGTTCTGAAGATGAACGAAGGTCTTACGGGTTTGGAACGACATGAGGGGGAGTAACTAATGACAGAATTTTCATTTTTGGGTGAACTATCCCTTTAATGGACTGACACTGAAGTAATTTTGCTTAATTTTTATGCCACAAAGCTTAAATTTAACACATTTAAAGTAAGCAGTATGTTTCCTTGTTTGTATGAACATTTGAATAAATGTAGATTGTAACATTGGCGCTTTACGACAAAAAACATGTATAATGTGTCTGATTAAAAAAAAAAAAAGTAGATTTATTAGCCCATGTAGAAAACTACATGGTGCATTTTAGTGTTTCAGGGCTTCATAAGCAAGAACTACATCTAGCCTGTAGTTGATTAATTTGCCTGTGTGCAATATTCATGTCTTTCTTAATTAAAAACAAGGCACAAAAAGTAAGTATTTTCTTTTTTTGTGCCCAGGTTTTACAGTTGCAGTTTTTGGAATTTCCAAGTTTAATTAGTTCTTAATATCTCTAAAGTGCCAGTAAAGGCTTGCTTTGTGCTTCTTGTGTTTGTGAAGAGTACTGAGGCGTATGGTTTTCAATTCAGGATCTTCTTTTATAGTATACCTCTACAAACTTGTCAGCAAACTGTAATTGAATTTGAAGTAATTGAAATGTGAATCCACATACGTTTCGGTTATCAATGAACACAGCTTTTTTAGGTTTAGTTCTACTCTGTTAATATCAGACGGATAAATAAGAGTCCCATTTGGAGCAGATGGACCAGCCCTAAAGGTCCTTAAGTATGCTATTGGTCTGAGTATGCTAAGGTCCTATGCTCTGCCTCCGGGAACACAGACGTTCAGTGTGACTGTGGCAAGCAGGCATGAAGAAGTTCTCCAGCTCTAAGTCTACATCCTGAGAGAGAGACATGGAATATCTCATAACTATAATTTTATGGCAAGCCCCAGCTGACAGCCCCAGGACCCCCATCATGACAGCATTTCTCTGAAGCATAGACCTGAAGCACTTGAGGAATGCAGCAAAGATGATTTAAAGGGATAGTTCACTCAAAAATGAACATTTTGTCATCATTCTCACGCTCTTATCGTTTCAAACCTGTATCTGAAGACCATTTTTCATGCTTTTTTTGTGCAATTTCAAAGGGGCACTAAAGCTTGCAAGCTTCAAAAAGGACATGAATGCACTAAAATATATCAAGTGTTCCATAGAAATTGTGCACTATATTAATGGAAATCATTAATTTTTCTGAACCAAATCCACTGATTCGTTTTTTCCCCAAGACTTTCAAGAAAGGCATACAGATTTGGATTGACATGAGGGTTAGTAAATGATGTTAGAAATGTGATGGGTGAACTATCCCTTCAAGCTGTAATGCCTATTTAAGACAAGCTATTTCTGATCATTTCTTAACTTTACAAGATAAGCTGATAAAGGCTCATTTTCCTCCTGTCGGTTCTGTAATACTTTACATGGATGTGATAAAGCTTACTCATTATGTTACCAAATATAG
The DNA here is from genome assembly GCF_001515625.1 of Sinocyclocheilus rhinocerous. NCBI lineage: Eukaryota > Metazoa > Chordata > Actinopteri > Cypriniformes > Cyprinidae > Sinocyclocheilus > Sinocyclocheilus rhinocerous. The sequence goes on from NW_015626394.1 coordinate 518,182, forward strand.
CCTAGACATATGCAGTGTTGCGGATTCTGCTGTTACCCTGTGCTCTAAATGACTAGGCCTGCAAAAAAATCTGCATGCAGAAATCCACAGAAAGCTCTGTCCACAATGATGTCCACAAAGTTCTTTTTTTTTTGTGTTCATTTGCTAAATATTTTGCCTATTTAATAATGTTTGCAGTTAAGAGTGTAAATACTCCTACCTCTGTTTAACACGTTACCATATTTAAATCATTCCACAGAATTCTGAAGATTTTAACACCATTATTAACTCGGCAAATGTGAGAAGAAATGTGCAGAATTTGTGTAATGCTATGATTCACACATACACTACTGTAGCACTCAGCATGCCTCAAATGGGTTTCTTACCACTCCATTTAAAGTCATGGGGGGAAAAAAAACAAAACCTCTGATGCATTTAAACAAAGTGGAAAATTGATGACCTCATCATCTCAGTCCTCTGGGACATGTTTAAAGAGCGTTAGCCTGTGACGTATGTTCTCATCTCGCTCCTATTTGCCTCTGCTTGCAGCTTTTTTCCCCCCAGTTTGCCTTAAGTGATTAGGCTGGACAAAACAAAGCGAGGTTCACGGGTTTCTCATATGTATCAGTAACAGCTGTTATTTGGATCCAAGCACTGAGCTTTGTGAATTCCATGAATACAACAGCGAGCATTTGTGGCACACTGAAAGACCAGAGCAGCTCCATCCAGGGAAACAATATCCCAGCTGTCTAGCTGTGGCTTCACTCTGTGATCCCATATGCTTGTTAATATAACACGATATTTGTGCTAATCACAGGGTGACCATAACCAGGTGACTCAAACAAGGCCACGGTTTCTTAGACCTGGTATATGAATATATTATGGTCTAAATTAGATCTCACATGGTAGCTTGGATTAGTTTAGTATGTGCCATGGAACAGTAACTCACGTAGCATGGCAAAAAATGCTTCAAGTACTTTCAAAGCATTTTCTGATCAATATATTGCATAATTCTCACTCAGCTTATGCACAAAAGGCCAAGACCTAAATATAATTTTTTAAAGCCAACATGGGATCATGTGGCGGTTTTCCACCAAATCAAAAGTGCATTTATTTATTTAGTTAGTTAGTTAGTTATGGCGCTTTTCTATGGAATAAAATCGCTGTCAAAAATAATCGTACGTAATTCAAAGCATTTGTGTGTCATTTTAATTTACTCGTGCGTAATTTAAAAGTATTGTATGTAATTCTGTTTTTTGTCAGAGTACCAAATCAAAAGTGCATTTATTTATTTATTTAGTTAGTTAGTTATGGCGCTTTTCCACTGCGTGGTACGACTCTGCTCAGCTCAGTTTGCATATCCACTGCAGTTTAGTACCGCTTTAGAGTGGGCGGGATTATTCACATGTCGTTATAGTTGCGCCGCCTCTACTGCCGTGACTCCTGAAAAACTTTTTCATTCCGCGTCGCCCCATCAAGCTCTC
>NW_015626394.1:519903-520977 GCF_001515625.1 Sinocyclocheilus rhinocerous
GGCCAATCCGTGATCAGCAGAGTTTACACGTCACGTTTTGGTAGCGGTACGGTTCACTTGTAACCTCAACCGAGGTGGTACCGAAAAAAGTACCAGGTACTGTACCCAGTGGAAAACCCCCCAAAAGTGAACCGAACCGTACCGTGCCGTACCATGCAGTGGAAAAGCGCCATTAGTTAGTCATATTTTTATGTAATCAATTTTTTTTGGCCAAATCATGCAGTAAACAAGCACAGCAAATGTTGAACTTCTTTTAAAATTGCATTTTAAATCACAGTTGCAAAAAATATGTCGTAGCCCTATGTCAGTAGTCCTAAAGTGTCAAGTTAAAGGTGCACGTTGTTCCAATACATTTGTTTTTAAATACTATTTTTTCAATGTCCCCAAATCCTTTTTACATTTTTAAATCGTTCCCTCCAGCTTTGCTATATTTTGTTAAATTTAAGCCCTATTTTCTTGATCCAGTCAATTCCTGCCTGCATTTCCCCCTGATTCACTTAAATATCTTTGATCATGAAACTTTTCCATTTGCAACCTCTTGTGCTTTTCTAATCAAATTTTACCAGAAAGTGTTTTTTGTTAGATATGACTGGCAGCTACAAAACTTGAGCAATTAATAGGTGGGGGAATAACATTAACACAGCATTTTGCCACTTACGAGAGGGTTGAAATTAGGGATGCACCGAAATGAAAATTGTTGGCCGAAGCTGAACAAAATGAAACACTGGGCCGAACACCGAATACAGAACACGGTTTTTCCGCATTTTTTCCCCCATTTTGCCTTTTTTTTCCCCTTTTTTTTTTTCCACCATTGCATAAAATAGTCAAAATGTGCTTTTTACTGCTTTGTCCTGCTTTTCAAATAAAAAATCCATTACAAAACAACAATTTAAAAATATTTACTTAACACTGACTGAACATTTTTTAACATTCTAGCAGACATTATACCATCAAAGCTAAATTTTACTTAAAATTAATAAGTTAGTAAAATAGCCTAATATTTTTTGGCCATTTTTGAGACTTGAATCAGGCATGTATTTTTTACTGTAGAAATAAAGGCAGCCTTGCTGAGCA
>NW_015626394.1:521075-525529 GCF_001515625.1 Sinocyclocheilus rhinocerous
GAAATTAGGGATGCACCGAAATGAAAATTCTTGGCCGAAGCCGAACAAAATGAAACACTGGGCCGAACACCGAATACCGAACACGGTTTTTCGCATTTTTTCCCCCATTTTGCCTTTTTTTTCCCACCATTGCATAAAATAGTCAAAATGTGCTTTTTACTGCTTTGTCCTGCTTTTCAAATAAAAAATCCATTACAAAACAACAATTTAAAAATATTTACTTAACACTGACTGAACATTTTTTAACATTCTAGCAGACATTATACCATCAAAGCTAAATTTTACTTAAAATTAATAAGTTAGTAAAATAGCCTAATATTTTTTGGCCATTTTTGAGACTTGAATCAGGCATGTATTTTTTACTGTACAAATAAAGGCAGCCTTGCTGAGCAGAAGAGAATTATTTTAAAACATTAGAACGAACACCGAAATATATATTTTTTGCTATTATCGGCCAAATAATTTCGGTTGCCGAACATTCGGTGCATCCCTAGTTGAAATAGTGATGTGGCATGAATTATGGGTTGACAATTGTAAGCTGATGAACAGACATAATTTCAGTGCCATTATGGTAATTATTGCAAAAGAGAAATTGTTACTTTGCTCCTCTCTCCGCCTTGCATTTTAAGGCCCTTGTGCAGAATAATGATTGAGAGGGAGATTTTCACATCAATCCTGTTTTACTTAATGAAGAACAGTAGCATTTGGAACCCAGTTGTGTCTCAATAAATCCACTGCACCTGATTTATCTCCGAACAGCAGAGTATATCTGACGTTCTTTAACACCAAAGCTGAGTCACACACAGGAAACTTCATGTTCTCCCTGTCTAAATGCCATACCATTTCAGGAAATGTTCTTGTTTTAATTCTCCGCTCTTCCGGATTTTCTGTCTAGTTTGTTTTCATTCATTTAAGCAACAGGAAAGAATTAAATTGCTTATTCACATCAGATGGGCTGTACTGCAAATGTGATTTAATCGCTCATATCAGGGTGAATTTCTTTACAAAGGAAAGGTTCATGTTCATCTCATTTGATTTTTTTCTCTCTTTTGATTTGGAATGAATTGATTCAACATTTGATTTCTTGATCTTTTTCCCTTTTCCACTCTATATTTTTTTGCATTCCACCTTCTTGGTTGTTCCGAGATGTAAAAGTGTTTTTATAAGTTGAACGAGTGCTCATATCTAGATGGCTTCTGTGCTGTATTCCAAAATAAAGCGCATATGTGTGAACATCAGCCTCAGAGGATGAACCTGAGTGTATTCAAAGAGCGATTGCCACGGCAACTGAATGACACTTTGGCACCCTTGGTAGCCAGAGCATCTGCAAATAGTCAAGACTCCAGTGGGAGGAAAAGCTGGAATCTTAGACCTTTTCGGTAGAAGTTATGTAAAAACTAGAGCTGTCAAGTTGACGAGTTCTTTTAGTACAATTATTGATAAAAAGAAAGCAAAAATGAATGCAATTAATCATGCTTCCTGACCTCTATATCTTACATTATAAGAGATGCTTAATTTTCAATGAAACTTCAAATTCTCTTTGTTTAATTCATATTGAGATATGCAATTAATTTTAAATGTTATGCGAAAATGTTAATTGATTGAAAGTTAAACGAGTTTTATGGATGGGTAGGACATTTTTCTTGAGGCTACATTATCAAAAAAGAGAGTTTGGTTAAAGATTTTGCTATTTTATGTTCATGCACTTGAGGTTGTGTTGTTCTTCGTTTCTCAGGAGGCTAGATTTGGTTTAAAATTTGCCCAGAAATTACAGATTGTTCTTTTGGCAAGAGATATCCTTAAACATGCAATATGCTGGGGTTATCTTTAGGCTGTATTAAAAACATCCCTCTCTGATGTTTCTCCAGCAATGGACTCTTAAAAGATGCACAAGGAGTCAAATGAAATCATGCTTTAGTGAGGAAAGAAATTCTCAACCCTGCCATATATGGAGTTCATGTAGCAATTGGATTTGGGAGTAAACTTTAGAGCAGGGTTATTCTAATTCCGAGAGGTCCAGCTTCTACATTTCTGTTGTAGCAAATGTCCAAACAATCATAACTTGTAATGTTTTTTTTTTTTTAATCATTCAGTAAATATTAAAATATAATTATTAATTTCAGAAGCAACTATTTGTACGTTTTAGAATAACATAATCGATTCAGTGAATGATTCAATGATTCACTTCTTAAGACACTCACATAGAATCATCACACAGAGTCACTGAATCATTCAAAGACAATCGCGCTGATAAATGCTGATCTGTTGGCAAACCGTAAGACGGCATAATCATTCCGTCACCTCAATTAAAAGGATTCAGTCACCTGACTTGCTAGAATGAAACTCCCTTCCTTCTCCATTAAATAGGAGCACTTGTACTTGTTCATTTAGGTATTGCGTCCAGCCGACTGTACAGTTGCCTGGTTACATGTGAACTGGTGTGAAGGATGGTGCCAGGACTTGAACATATGAAGGAAACATTGGCTCAGTGGGACCAATCTGGCAGCCAGACCCCTCCTGCCCTCTGCTCCCCCTGCTCGCCTGGCCCTCTGAGCTGCTCTTTCCATTGTCTCGAAGCCAACAATTTGCATTTTTGAGAAATCTTGTAATTACGAAAGCAAGGAGTGCGAGAGCGTTTGGGTTGCATTGATTGTTTACTTGAGTCATGTTAGGACAACATTAGAAACGTAAAGGCCACAGTGAACAAACCGTGTTCAAGATTATGTTTGTAAAATGTCCAGGGTAGTCAATAGTTTACCTGTGCCAAAGTTTCAGTCTTTTTAGGTGTGAAATTAGCAGCGGTATTCTGCCAGAAATTGATCTGTGGTGAAGTTTCAGTTGTCGAAGTGTTTGATGTTTCAAGATTAAATTGTTTCTCCTTTCTCAGTTTAAAATGCAAAGACAGCTAGGATGACTTTCCAAAGAGCATAAACACTGTGGCTCTGTAGTGCTTTCAAAGCATTTATCTCTTTAACTAGTCTGACATTTTAACTTACCCAGATTGTGAGTTTTGGGTGGGACCACCTAGATAATGGCTGATTGTTTTTGATATTTGGTGTCCAATAGCTTATTTTAATTGTTGTTTTATTGTTAGAGTTTATAATAATAATACTAATAAATGATGATGATGATGATGATGATGATAATAATAAATGCATTTATTTTAATATAAATTTATATGTATTTATTATGTGTACGTGTGTATATTCATATATTTACCTTTTTTTTGCATTTGGATTTTGCATTTCCAGCTTCACTAGTTGGGCAGAATTCACTTTATTGAGATCCATATATAAATATATATATATAATATGCTTTTTTTCAGATAAGTGTTGATATTGCTGGGTAACAAAAATGATGTATGATTATAAAATTAAAATGAAACATAAGTGTCTTTTTCTGTTATTCATGATGTTGATCATGATGAAAAAAAAGTTTTCATTTCTTTTCATTTCCTCTTTTCATTTCTCACTATATTTCACATAAGTTTGGATGATTGTTTTCCATGTGGCTATTTTTAGCAGTATTCATGTTTGCGTTAAAGAGCTTGATAGAAGTGTCTCCTCTTAACCCAGGCTTTTTGAGACACTGCAGACAACACAAACTGGTTACCCATATTTCTGCGTATGAGAACATTGCAAGGATCGGATGAGAAACCGCAGTGACAGACAGTGTTTGACGTTTGACATATTGGTCCTGAAATGGATTGGTTGAAACTATTCATTGTGAGATTGACAGGCAGCCTTGTCGATGTCTGCTAGAGAATGGCAGCATTAGAATTCATTCCTTCTCATTCAGTTTTTTTCTCTCTTTGAGATTCCCACACTCCAGAATTGATGCCATACGCACTTGCGGCCAAGGGGGGAAAAATACATCTGCTGTGTTGTAGATTCGGAGAACACATTTAATTAATACTGGCTTTTTTTTCCGGCATAAGCGAACTTTTCTATGCTCCTCTGTTTGTTACATCTTTCTAAGAAGAACCCCAAGCAATTATGGTTACAGAGAGCATGTAGGTGGAGTGGGATTGAGTCTCCAGTACAATTGAAGAGAGAGAGAGAGATACACAATTTAATTTTGTCCATTCCTCCTTTCACTGGGTGATGTCTTTTCAATATAGAACTCATGAAGAGTCAAAGGCTTACGTCCCATAAGCCTGCTTGACCCAAGACATCTGTTGTTGGTTCCCTGCAATGTTAAGGGAGTAGCTAACTAAAGGTTGTGACAATATTAATGTAATAATGAATTAAGAAACACATAGAGGTTTGTTACTGAGTAAATAGGTTTTTTTTTAAAATTAGTTTGAACTGTTTGTACTTCTTGACATTGAATGAATTACTCTACCGTTCAGTACCGCCGCTCCCTATACGCAGAGTATGCAGTTCGCATAAGGCACCAACTCCCAGGGGGGGGGCACTATCCCAGTTGCTCAAAAAAAAAAAAAAAAAAAAAAA
>NW_015626394.1:526679-528137 GCF_001515625.1 Sinocyclocheilus rhinocerous
TATAAGTCGTAATATTAACGTTATGTTGTATAAATAACGAAGCGTATTCTATATGAGATAAATGATGAGTTAAATCCCATTGATTAAAAACCTGCTGCTTCATTCTACTGGTCATCTTCAGCGCGCGCACCTCAAAACAGAAATGCAGAACATTAATAACTACTGTCATATACATAACGTTATAATGAGAGCACTATTGTAAAAAAATGTTGTGAATTCTTAGGGTTTCGCTGACGTTTAATGTTAACTATCTTTTAATCAAAACATAAAACATTTACCCCGTTTGTACCTGCGAGGCATCCGTTGCACATTTTCCCTGTGTGTTAACGTAATTATGACTGTCGAATGTCTGACTTGACTCTTGGTAATGTATTTTGCCCCGCCCCCAAAACATATGATTTGACTCGAATATCGGCAAGATTCGAAAATTCCGATTCGACTATGAAAATCCTTAGTCGGGGACACCCCTACTATTTTCACTTAGTGTAAATAGCATCTATCGCTATTTGCACTGTGTAAATAACATCTATCGCTAAGAAAATATGCTATTTTCAATTAGTGTAAATAGCATCTAATGCAATTTATTTATTTGCTTTTATATTTTATTAAAGTTCTATTTTGACCCCTATAGTAGGTGTTTTTTTATTTATTTATTTCCATAATATTTGGGGGAGCGGGCACAACAATACAATTCTGCTTAGGGCACCCATTTGGCCAGCAGTGGCCCTGGGGGCAGACCAGACATTGCATGTTTAAGTTAGTGTAAAACAAGTCATGTCCTGTTGCCAGCAGGTGGAGCTATGATTATAACGGAATATTGGCCTTAAGATGTGTTAAGGCCAGGACTCTTATCAAACATGTGAAGTATTCTGCTTAGGGCACCCATTTGGCCAGCAGTGGCCCTGCTACCGTTCAAAAGTTTGGGGTCAATAAGATGGTTTTTAAAGAAATTAATAATTTTATTCAGCAAGGACTCATTAAATTGAACAAAAGTGACAGTAAAAGACTTTTACGTTGTTACAAAAAATTAAAATCTGTTTAGAATAAAAGCTGTTCTTTTGACCTTTCTATTCTAAGAATCCTTAAAAAAATAAAATGTTTTCCACAAAAATATTAAGCATCACAACTGTTCAACATTGATAATAATTATATATATATAAAACTAATTTCACAGTTTTTTTGATCCGGACACAAAATGACCAGCTAACATTAATTAACTAATGATATCAGCAGCACATGTGAAAGTGTGAATGACACTGATACTAGTCAGGTGAAATCACTATCATACTAATTAGATTGTAAGACCAGACTGATTGGTATAAAAGGAGGGAAGAAGCGCTTCCAATCATTGTGTTCTTGTTAGCAATGGTTACCTCCAAAGAAACACGTGCAGCCATCACCGCTTTGCATCAAAATGGCCTCACATGCAAGGAAATTGCTACAAAGAATATTGCACCT